>NW_019274307.1:2225-2602 GCF_002738345.1 Cucurbita maxima
ATTTTGACACTCAAAATTCCACTCAAATTTGTGGGATTTATTTGGCAAACATTCAAGTTTGGTTAAACAAAATTTTGACACCTGAAAATTCCATTAACATGGATTTTTACATTAAATGAAGTCAACATTTTGACTTTCTTCATTTTGATTCAACAATCAATTTGAATTATTAATTTCCAACTATGAAGTCAACATTTTGACTTTCTTCATTTTGATTCAACAATCAATTTGAATTATTAATTTCCAACTTAAGTAATATTAAATGATTAATTAAACTATTTAATTAATATTTAATATTAATTCAAATGTCAATCTCAATTTAATTCCGACATATATTTGATTAAGATATTTAAATCTTATTTAAATATCACAGATTC
>NW_019274308.1:0-2390 GCF_002738345.1 Cucurbita maxima
TTAGGGAATCGATTTAAAGCACTCTTTTACTGTTTTATGCACTCCATTTCTTCAAAATTCTATTCTAAATCATTATTTCCGATCACTCCGAGCAGGAATTTCGAAAAACGCCGACCGCTACTCAGTTCTTTTATCACGTGGTTCAAACTTCCATGATTAGGGTTCAGAAATTAGGGTTTCGATTTTAAGTACTATTTTTCTACACTACGTTTCTTTGACATTCTATTCTAAATCATCAAGACTAAACTAAACATTCCCAACAAAAGTTTCGAGAAACGTCGACCGTGACACGGTTTTTTTAGCACGTACTTCTAACTAACCAGGTTAGGGAATCGATTTAAAGCATTCTTTTACTGTCTTATGCACTCCATTTCTTCAAAATTCTATTCTAAATAATTATTCCCGATCACCCCGAGCAGGAATTTCGAAAAACGCCGACCGCTACTCAGTTTTTTTATCACGTGGTTCAAACTTCCTGGATTAGGGTTCAGAAATTAGGGTTTCGATTTTAAGTACTATTTTTCTACACTCCGTTTCTTTGAGATTCTATTCTAAATCATCAAGACTAAACTAAACATTCCAAACAAAAGTTTCGAGAAACGTCGACCGTGACAGAATTTTTTTAGCACGTACTTCAAAGTAACCAGGTTAGGGAATCGATTTAAAGCACTCTTTTACTGTTTTATGCACTCCATTTCTTCAAAATTCTATTCTAAATCATTATTTCCGATCACTCCGAGCANAAAAGTTTCGAGAAACGTCGACCGTGACACAATTTTTTTAGCACGTACTTCAAAGTAACCAGGTTAGGGAATCGATTTAAAGCACTCTTTTACTGTTTTATGCACTCCATTTCTTCAAAATTCTATTATAAATCATTATTTCCGATCACTCCGAGCAGGAATTTCGAAAAACGCCGACCGCTACTCAGTTTTTTTATCACGTGGTTCAAACTTCCATGATTAGGGTTCAGAAATTAGGGTTTCGATTTTAAGAAATATTTTTCTACACTCCGTTTCTATGACATTCTATTCTAAATCATCAAGACTAAACTAAACATTCCCAACAAAAGTTTCGAGAAACGTCGACCGTGACACAGTTTTTTTAGCACGTACTTCTAACTAACCAGGTGAGGGCATCGATTTAAAGCACTCTTTTACTGTTTTANCAAAGTAACCAGGTTAGGGAATCGATTTAAAGCACTCTTTTACTGTTTTATGCACTCCATTCCTTCAAAATTCTATTCTAAATCATTATTCCCGATCACTCCGAGCAGGAATTTCGAAAAACGCCGATCGCTACTCAGTTTTTTTATCACGTGGTTCAAACTTCCTGGATTAGGGATCACAAATTAGGGTTTCGATTTTAAGTACTATTTTTCTACACTCCGTTTCTTTGACATTCTATTCTAAATCATCAAGACTAAACTAAACATTCCCAACAAAAGTTTCGAGAAACGTCGACCGTGACACGGTTTTTTTAGCACGTACTTCTAACTAACCAGGTTAGGGAATCGATTCAAAGCACTCTTTTACTGTTTTATGCACTCCATTTCTTCAAAATTCTATTCTAAATCATTATTCCCGATCACTCCGAGCAGGAATTTCGAAAAACGCCGACCGCTACTCAGTTTTTTTATCACGTGGTTCAAACTTCCATGATTAGGGTTCAGAAATTAGGGTTTCGATTTTAAGTACTATTTTTCTACACTACGTTTCTTTGACATTCTATTCTAAATCATCAAGACTAAACTAAACATTCCCAACAAAAGTTTCGAGAAACGTCGACCGTGACACAGTTTTTTTAGCACGTACTTCTAAGTAACCAGGTTAGGGAATCGATTTAAAGCACTCTTTTACTGTTTTATGCACTCCATTTCTTCAAAATTCTATTCTAAATCATTATTCCCGATCACTCCGAGCAGGAATTTCGAAAAACGCCGACCGCTACTCAGTTTTTTTATCACGTGGTTCAAACTTCCATGATTAGGGTTCAAAAATTAGGGTTTCAATTTTAAGTACTATTTTTTCTACACTCCGTTTCTTTGACATTCTATTCTAAATCATCAAGACTAAACTAAACATTCCCAACAAAAGTTTCGAGAAATGAAGACCGTGACACAGTTTTTTTAGCACGTACTTCTAACTAACCAGGTTAGGGAATCGATTTAAAGCACTCTTTTACTGTTTTATGCACTCCATTTCTTCAAAATTCTATTCTAAATCATTATTCCCGATCACTCCGAGCAGGAATTTCGAAAAACCGCCGACCGCTACTCAGTTTTTTTAACACGTGGTTCAAACTTCCTGGATTAGGGTTCACAAATTAGGGTTTCGATTTTAAGTACTATTTTTCTACACTCCGTTTCTTTGACATTCTATTCTAAATCA
>NW_019274309.1:0-273 GCF_002738345.1 Cucurbita maxima
GTTAGTACGTGCTAAAACAACCGAGTCACAGTCGACATTTTTCGTAAGTTTTGTGAGGAATGATAAGGCTTGATAGTTTAGAATATTATTTCTAAGAAACAGAGTGCAGAAAACAGTCAAAGAGTACATTAAATCGAACCCTTCTTCGGAAACCCAAAGAGGGAAGTTTTTAGTACGTGTTAAAAAACCGATTCACGGTCGACGTTTGTAGAAATTTTTGTGAGGAATGATAAGGCTTGATGATTTAGAATATTATTTCTAAGAAACGGAGTG
>NW_019274309.1:460-2415 GCF_002738345.1 Cucurbita maxima
TTCAGAAAACCGAACAGGGATGTTGTTAGTACGTGCTAAAACAACCGAGTCACAGTCGACATTTTTCATAAGTTTTGTGAGGAATGATAAGGCTTGATAGTTTAGAATATTATTTCTAAGAAACGGAGTGCATAAAACAGTTAAAGAGTACTTTAAATCGTACCCTTCTTCGGAAACCCAAACAGGGAAGTTGATAGTACGTGCTAAAAAAACCGAGTCACGGTCAACATTTTTCGAAAGTTTTGTGAGGAATGATAAGGCTTGATGATTTAGAATATTATTTCTGAGAACGAAGTGCATAAAATAGTAAAAGAGTTCGTCAAACCGAACCCTTCTTCAGAAAACCGAACAAGGATGTTGTTAGTACGTGCTAAAACAACCGAGTCACAGTCGACATTTTTCGTAAGTTTTGTGAGGAATGATAAGGCTTGATAGTTTAGAATATTATTTCTAAGAAACGGAGTGCATAAAACAGTTAAAGAGTACTTTAAATCGTACCCTTCTTCGGAAACCCAAACAGGGAAGTTGTTAGTACGTGCTAAAAAAACCGAGTCACGGTCAACATTTTTCGAAAGTTTTGTGAGGAATGATAAGGCTTGATGATTTAGAATATTATTTCTGAGAACGAAGTGCATAAAATAGTAAAAGAGTTCGTCAAACCGAACCCTTCTTCAGAAAACCGAACAAGGATGTTGTTAGTACGTGCTAAAACAACCGAGTCACAGTCGACATTTTTCGTAAGTTTTGTGAGGAATGATAAGGCTTGATAGTTTAGAATATTATTTCTAAGAAACGGAGTGCATAAAACAGTCAAAGAGTACTTTAAATCGAACCCTTCTTCGGAAACCCAAACAAGGAAGTTTTTAGTACGTGCTAAAAAAACCGAGTCACGGTCGAAATTTTTCGAATGTTTTGTGAGGAATGATAAGGCTTGATGATTTAGAATATTATTTCTAAGAAACGGAGTGCATAAACCAGTAAAAGAGTTCGTCAAACCGAACCCTTCTTCGGAAAACCGAACACGGATGTTGTTAGTATAAACCAGTAAAAGAGTTCGTCAAACCGAACCCTTCTTCGGAAAACCGAACACGGATGTTGTTAGTACGTTCTAAAACAACCGAGTCACAGTCGATATTTTTCGTAAGTTTTGTGAGGAATGATAAGGCTTGATAGTTTAGAATATTATTTCTAAGAAACAGAGTGCAGAAAACAGTCAAAGAGTACTCTAAATCGAACCCTTCTTCGGAAACCCAAACAAGGAAGTTGTTAGTACGTGCTAAAAAAACCGAGTCACGGTCGACATTTTTCGAAAGTTTTGTGAGGAATGATAAGGCTTGATGATTTAGAATATTATTTCTAAGAAACGAAGTGCATAAAACAGTAAAAGAGTTCGTCAAACCGAACCCTTCTTCGGAAAACCGAACACGGATGTTGTTAGTACGTTCTAAAACAACCGAGTCACAGTCGACATTTTTCGTAAGTTTTGTGAGGAATGATAAGGCTTGATAGTTTAGAATATTATTTCTAAGAAACAGAGTGCAGAAAACAGTCAAAGAGTACTTTAAATCGAACCCTTCTTCGGAAGCCCAAAGAGGGAAGTTTTTAGTACGTGTTAAAAAACCGATTCACGGTCGACGTTTGTCGAAATTTTTGTGAGGAATGATAAGGCTTGATGATTTAGAATATTATTTCTAAGAAACGGAGTGTATAAAACAGTAAAAGAGTTCGTCAAATCGAACACTTCTTCGGAAACCCGAACAGGGAAGTTTTTAGTACGTGCTAAAAAAACCGAGTCACGGTCGACATTTTTCGAAATTTTTGTTAGGAATGATAAGGCTTGATGATTTAGAATATTATTTCTAAGAAACGGAGTGCATAAAACAGTAAAAGAGTTCGTCAAATCGAACCCTTCTTCGGAAAATCGAACAGGGATGTTGTTAGTACATGCTAAAAAA
>NW_019274309.1:2422-2597 GCF_002738345.1 Cucurbita maxima
AAATCGAACAGGGATGTTGTTAGTACATGCTAAAACAACCGAGTCACAGTCGACATTTTTCGAAAGTTTTGTGAGGAATGATAAGGCTTGATAGTTTAGAATATTATTTCTAAGAAACGGAGTGCATAAAACAGTCAAAGAGTACTTTAAATCGAACCCTTCTTCGGAAACCCAA
>NW_019274310.1:0-926 GCF_002738345.1 Cucurbita maxima
TCACGGTCGACGTTTTTCAAAACATTTGTGGGGAATGATTAGGCTTGTGGATGTAGAATACCATTTCGAACCAACGGAGAACGTGCTAAAAAAACCGAGTCACGGTCGACGTTTTTCAACACATTTGCGGGGAATGATTAGGCATGTAGATGTACAATACAATTTCGAACCAACGGAGTGCATCAACATTGTAAAAGAGTGCTTCAAATCGAACCCTACTTCGGAAACCCAAATCTGGGACGTTTGAAGTACGTGCTAAAAAAACCGAGTCACGGTCGACGTTTTTCAAAACATTTGTGGGGAATGATTAGGCTTGTAGATGTAGAATACAACCTCGAACCAACGGAGTGCATCAAAACAGTAAAAGAGTGCTTCAAATCGAACCCTACTTTGGAAACCCAAATCTGGGACGTTTGAAGTACGTGCTAAAAAAACCGATTCACGGTCGACGTTTTTCAAAACATTTATGGGGAATGATTAGGCTTGTGGATGTAGAATACCATTTCGAACCAACGGAGAACGTGCTAAAAAAACCGAGTCACGGTCCACGTTTTTCAACACATTTGTGGGGAATGATTAGGCATGTAGATGTACAATACAATTTCGAACCAACGGAGTGCATCAATACTGTAAAAGAGTGCTTCAAATCGAACCCTTTTTCCGAAACCCAAATCTGGGACGTTTGAAGTACGTGCTAAAAAAACCGAGTCACGGTTGACGTTTTTCAAAACATTTGTCGGGAATGATTTGGCTTGTAGATTTAGAATACAATTTCGAACCAACGGAGTGCATCAAAACAGTAAAAGAGTGCTTCAAATCGAACCCTACTTCGGAAACTCAAATCTGGGACGTTTGAAGTACGTGCTAAAAAAACCGAGTCACGGTCGACGTTTTTCAAAACATTTGTGGGGAATGATTAGGCTTGT
>NW_019274310.1:1246-2596 GCF_002738345.1 Cucurbita maxima
TCACGGTCGACGTTTTTCAAAACATTTGTGGGGAATGATTAGGCTTGTGGATGTAGAATACAATTTCGAACCAACGGAGTACGTGCTAAAAAAACCGAGTCACGGTCGACGTTTTTCAACACATTTGTGGGGAATGATTAGGCATGTAGATGTACAATACAATTTCGAACCAACGGAGTGCATCAATACTGTAAAAGAGTGCTTCAAATCGAACCCTTTTTCGGAAACCCAAATCTGGAACGTTTGAAGTACGTGCTAAAAAAACCGAGTCACGGTCGACGTTTTTCAAAACATTTGTGGGGAATGATTAGGCTTGTAGATGTAGAATACAACCTCGAACAAACGGAGTGCATCAAAACAGTAAAAGAGTGCTTCANCCCAAATCTGGGACGTTTGAAGTACGTGCTAAAAAAACCGAGTCACGGTCGACGTTTTTCAAAACATTTGTGGGGAATGATTAGGCTTGTAGATGTAGAATACAACTTCGAACCAACGGAGTGCATCTAAACAGTAAAAGAGTGCTTCAAATCGAACCCCACTTCGGAAACCCAAATCTGGGACGTTTGAAGTACGTGCTAAAAAAACCGAGTCACGGTCGACGTTTTTCAAAACATTTGTGGGGAATGATTAGGCTTGTGGATGTAGAATACCATTTCGAACGAACGGAGAACGTGCTAAAAAAACCGAGTCACGGTCGACGTTTTTCAAAACATTTGTGGGGAATGATTAGGCTTGTAGATGTAGAATACAACCTCGAACAAACGGAGTGCATCAAAACAGTAAAAGAGTGCTTCAAATCGAACCCTACTTCGGAAACCCAAATCTGGGACGTTTGAAGTACGTGCTAAAAAAACCGAGTCACGGTCGACGTTTTTCAAAACATTTGTGGGGAATGATTAGGCTTGTAGATGTACAATACAATTTCGAACCAACGGAGTGCATCAACACTGTAAAAGAGTGCTTCAAATCGAACCCTACTTCGGAAACCCAAATCTGGGACGTTTGAAGTACGTGCTAAAAAAACCGAGTCACGGTCGACGTTTTTCAAAACATTTGTGGGGAATGATTAGGCTTGTGGATGTAGAATACCATTTCGAACCAACGGAGAACGTGCGAAAAAAACCGAGTCACGGTCGACGTTTTTCAACACATTTGTGGGGAATGATTAGGCATGTAGATGTACAATACAATTTCGAACCAACGGAGTGCATCAACACTGTAACAGAGTGCTTCAAATCGAACCCCACTTCGGAAACCCAAATCTGGGACGTTTGAAGTACGTGCTAAAAAAACCGAGTCACGGTCGACGTTTTTCAAAACATTTGTGGGGAATGATTAGGCTTGTGGATG
>NW_019274311.1:0-1058 GCF_002738345.1 Cucurbita maxima
CTTCAAACGTCCCAGATTTGGGTTTACGAAGTAAGGTTCGATTTGAAGAACTCGTTTACTGTTTTATGCACTCTGTTTCTTCGAATTTCTATTCTAAATCATCAAGCCTAATCATTCCTCCCAAAACATTCGAAAAACGTCGACTGTGACTCGGTTTTTTTAGCACGTTCTTCAAACGTCCCAGATTTGGGTTTACGAAGTAGGGTTCGATTTGAAGAACTCGTTTACTATTTTATGCACTCAGTTTCTTCGAATTTCTATTCTAAATCATCAAGCCTAATCATTCCTCCCAAAACGTTCAAAAAACGTCGACTGTGACTCGGTTTTTTTAGCACGTTCTTCAAACGTCCCAGATTTGGGTTTACGAAGTAGGGTTCGATTTGAAGAACTCGTTTACTATTTTATGCACTCAGTTTCTTCGAATTTCTATTCTAAATCATCAAGCCTAATCATTCCTCCCAAAACGTTCAAAAAACGTCGACTGTGACTCGGTTTTTTTAGCACGTTCTTCAAACGTCCCAGATTTGGGTTTACGAAGTAGGGTTCGATTTGAAGAACTCGTTTGCTGTTTTATGCACTCTGTTTCTTCGAAATTCTATTCTAAATCATCAAGCCTAATCATTCCTCACAAAACTTTCGAAAAATGTCGTCTGTGACTCGGGTTTTTTAGCACGTTCTTCAAACATCCCAAATTTGGGTTTACGAAGGAGGGTTCGATTTGAAGAACTCGTTTACTGTTTTATGCACTCTGTTTCTACGAAATTCTATTCTAAATCATCAAGCCTAATCATTCCTCCCAAAACGTTCGAAAAACGTCGACTGTGACTCGGTTTTTTTAGCACGTTCTTCAAACGTCCCAGATTTGGGTTTACGAAGTAAGGTTCGATTTGAAGAACTCGTTTACTGTTTTATGCACTCTGTTTCTTCGAATTTCTATTCTAAATCATCAAGCCTAATCATTCCTCCCAAAACTTTCGAAAAACGTCGTCTGTGACTCGGGTTTTTTAGCACGTTCTTCAAACATCCCAAATTTGGGTTTACGAAGTAGGGTTCGATTT
>NW_019274311.1:1220-2596 GCF_002738345.1 Cucurbita maxima
TACTGTTTTATGCACTCTGTTTCTTCGAAATTCTATTCTAAATCATCAAGCCTAATCATTCCTCCCAAAACGTTCGAAAAACGTCGACTGTGACTCGGTTTTTTTAGCACATTCTTCAAACGTCCCAGATTTGGGTTTACGAAGTAAGGTTCGATTTGAAGAACTCCTTTACTGTTTTATGCACTCTGTTTCTTGAAATTCTATTCTAAATCATCAAGCCTAATCATTCCTCCCAAAACGTTCGAAAAACGTCGACTGTGACTCGGTTTTTTCAGCACGTTCTTCAAACGTCCCAGATTTGGGTTTACGAAGTAGGGTTCGATTTGAAGAACTCGTTTACTATTTTATGCAGTCTGTTTCTTCGAAATTCTATTCTAAATCATCAAGCCTAGTCATTCCTCCCAAAATGTTTGAAAAACGTCGACTGTGACTCGGTTTTTTCAGCACGTTCTTCAAACGTCCCAGATTTGGGTTTACGAAGTAGGGTTCGATTTGAAGAACTCGTTTACTATTTTATGCACTCTGTTTCTTCGAAATTCTATTCTAAATCATCAAGCCTAATCATTCCTCCCAAAACGTTCGAAAAACGTCGACTGTGACTCGGTTTTTTTAGCACATTCTTCAAACGTCCCATATTTGGGTTTACGAAGTAGGGTTCGATTTGAAGAACTCGTTTGCTGTTTTATGCACTCTGTTTCTTCGAAATTCTATTCTAAATCATCAAGCCTAATCATTCCTCCCAAAACGTTCGAAAAACGTCGNCATCAAGCCTAATCATTCCTCCCAAAATATTCGAAAAACGTCGACTGTGACTCGGTTTTTTTAGCACGTTCTTCAAACGTCCCAGATTTGGGTTTACGAAGTAGGGTTCGATTTGAAGAACTCGTTTTATGCACTCTGTTTCTTCGAAATTCTATTCTAAATCATCAAGCCTAATCATTCCTCCCAAAACGTTCGAAAAACGTCGACTATGACTCGGTTTTTTTAGCACGTTCTTCAAACGTCCCAGATTTGGGTTTACGAAGTAGGGTTCGATTTGAAGAACTCGTTTGCTGTTTTATGCACTCTGTTTCTTCGAAATTCTATTCTTAATCATCAAGCCTAATCATTCCTCCCAAAACGTTCGAAAAACGTCGACTGTGACTCGATTTTTTTAGCACGTTCTTCAAACGTCCCAGATTTGGGTTTACGAAGTAAGGTTCGATTTGAAGAACTCGTTTACTGTTTTATGCACTCTGTTTCTTCGAATTTCTATTCTAAATCATCAAGCCTAATCATTCCTCCCAAAACGTTCGAAAAACATCGACTATGACTCGGTTTTTTTAGCACGTTCTTCAAACGTCCCAGATTTGGGTTTACGAAGTAGGGTTCGATTT
>NW_019274312.1:0-1077 GCF_002738345.1 Cucurbita maxima
AAATTAGGGTTTCGATTTTAAGTACTATTTTTCTACACTCCGTTTCTTTGACATTCTATTCTAAATCATCAAGACTAAACTAAACATTCCCAACAAAAGTTTCGAGAAACGAAGACCGTGACACAGTTTTTTTAGCACGTACTTCTAACTAACCAGGTTAGGGAATCGATTTAAAGCACTCTTTTACTGTTTTATGCACTCCATTTCTTCAAAATTCTATTCTAAATCATTATTCCCGATCACTCCGAGCAGGAATTTCGAAAAACGCCGACCGCTACTCAGTTTTTTTATCACGTGGTTCAAACTTCCTGGATTAGGGTTCACAAATTAGGGTTTCGATTTTAAGTACTATTTTTCTACACTCCGTTTCTTTGACATTCTATTCTAAATCATCAAGACTAAACTAAACATTCCCAACAAAAGTTTCGAGAAACGTCGACCGTGACACAGTTTTTTTAGCACGTACTTCAAAGTAACAAGGTTAGGGAATCGATTTAAAGCACTCTTTTACTTTTTTATGCACTCCATTTCTTCAAAATTCTATTCTAAATCATTATTCCCGATCACTCCGAGCAGGAATTTCGAAAAACGCCGACCGCTACTCAGTTTTTTTATCACGTGGTTCAAACTTCCTGGATTAGGGTTCACAAATTAGGGTTTCGATTTTAAGTACTATTTTTCTACACTCCGTTTCTTTGACATTCTATTCTAAATCATCAAGACTAAACTAAACATTCCCAACAAAAGTTTCGAGAAACGTCGACCGTGACACAGTTTTTTTAGCACGTACTTCTAAGTAACCAGGTTAGGGAATCGATTTAAAGCACTCTTTTACTGTTTTATGCACTCCATTTCTTCAAAATTCTATTCTAAATCATTATTCCCGATCACTCCGAGCAGAAATTTCGAAAAACGCCGACCGCTACTCAGTTTTTTTATCACGTGGTTCTAACTTCCATGATTAGGGTTCAGAAATTAGGGTTTCGATTTTAAGTACTATTTTTCTACACTACGTTTCTTTGACATTCTATTCTAAATCATCAAGACTAAACTAAACATTCCCAACAAAAGTTTCGA
>NW_019274312.1:1217-2594 GCF_002738345.1 Cucurbita maxima
GAAAAACGCCGACCGCTACTCAGTTTTTTTATCACGTGGTTCAAACTTCCTGGATTAGGGTTCAGAAATTAGGGTTTCGATTTTAAGTACTATTTTTCTACACTCCGTTTCTTTGAGATTCTATTCTCAATCATCAAGACTAAACTAAACATTCCCAACAAAAGTTTCGAGAAACGTCGACCGTGACACAGTTTTTTTAGCACGTACTTCAAAGTAACCAGGTTAGGGAATCGATTTAAAGCACTCTTTTACTGTTTTATGCACTCCATTTCTTCAAAATTCTATTCTAAATCATTATTTCCGATCACTCCGAGCAGGAATTTCGAAAAACGCCGACCGCTACTCAGTTTTTTTATCACGTGGTTCAAACTTCGTGGATTAGGGTTCACAAATTAGGGTTTCGATTTTAAGTACTATTTTTCTACACTCTGTTTCTTTGACATTCTATTCTAAATCATCAAGACTAAACTAAACATTCCCAACAACAGTTTCGAGAAACGTCGACCGTGACACAGTTTTTTTAGCACGTACTTCAAAGTAACCAGGTTAGGGAATCGATTTAAAGCACTCTTTTACTTTTTTATGCACTCTATTTCTTCAAAATTCTATTCTAAATCATTATTCCCGATCACTCCGAGCAGGAATTTCGAAAAACGCCGACCGCTACTCAGTTTTTTTATCACGTGGTTCAAACTTCCTGGATTAGGGTTCACAAATTAGGGTTTCGATTTTAAGTACTATTTTTCTACACTCCGTTTCTTTGACATTCTATTCTAAATCATCAAGACTAAACTAAACATTCCCAACAAAAGTTTCGAGAAACGTCGACCGTGACACAGTTTTTTTAGCACGTACTTCAAAGTAACCAGGTTAGGGAATCGATTTAAAGCACTCTTTTACTGTTTTATGCACTCCATTTCTTCAAAATTCTATTCTAAATCATTATTCCCGATCACTCCGAGCAGGAATTTCGAAAAACGCCGACCGCTACTCAGTTTTTTTATCACGTGGTTCAAACTTCCTGGATTAGGGTTTAGAAATTAGGTTTTCGATTTTAAGTACTATTTTTCTACACTCCGTTTCTTTGAGATTCTATTCTAAATCATCAAGACTAAACTAAACATTCCCAACAAAAGTTTCGAGAAACGTCGACCGTGACACAGTTTTTTTAGCACGTACTTCAAAGTAACCAGGTTAGGGAATCGATTTAAAGCACTCTTTTACTGTTTTATGCACTCCATTTCTTCAAGATTCTATTCTAAATCATTATTCCCGATCACTCCGAGCAGGAATTTCGAAAAACGCCGACCGCTACTTAGTTTTTTTAACACGTGGTTCAAACTTCCTGGATTAGGGTTCACAAATTAGGGTTTCGAT
>NW_019274313.1:0-1416 GCF_002738345.1 Cucurbita maxima
GCACTCCTCTGTTTCTTAGAAATAATATGATAAATTCTCAAGCCTTATCATTCCTCACAAAACTTTCGAAAAACGACGATCGTGGCTCGATTTTTTCGGCACGTACTTAAAACTTCCCAGATTTGGGATTCCGAAGTAGGGTTCGATTTGAAGAACTCTGTTGACGGTTTTAAGTACTCCGTTTCTTAGAAATAATATGATAAATCTTCAATAATTATCATTCCTCACAAAACTTTCGAAAAACGACGATCGTGACTCAGATTTTTTAGCACGTACTTCAAACTTCCACGATTCGGGTTTCCGAAGTAGGGTTCGATTTGAAGAACTCTGTTGACGTTTTTATGCACTCCGTTTCTTAGAAATAATATGATAAATCATCAAGCCTTATCATTCCTCACAAAACCTTTGAAAAACAACGATCGTGACTCGGTTTTTTCAGCACGTACTTCAAACTTCCCAGATTTGGGTTTCCGAAGTAGGGTTCGATTTGGAAGAACTCTGTTGACGGTTTTATGCACTCCGTTTCTTAGAAATAATATTCTAAATGATCAAGCCTTATCATTCCTCATAAAACTTTCGAAAAACGACGATCGTGACTCGGTTTTTTTAGCACGTACTACAAACTTCCACGATTCGGGTTTCCGAAGTAGGGTTCGATTTGAAGAACTCTGTTGACGTTTTTATGCACTTCGTTTCTTAGAAATAATATGATAAATCATCAAGCCTTATCATTTCTCACAAAACTTTCGAAAAACGACGATCGTGACTCGGTTTTTTTAGCACGTACTTCAAATTTCCCAGATTTGGGTTTCCGAAGTAGGGTTCGATTTGAAGAACTCATTTACTGTTTTATGCATTCCTTTTCTTAGAAATAATATTCTAAATCATCAAGCCTTATCATTTCTCACAAAACCTTCGAAAAACGACGATCGTGACTCGGTTTTTTTAGCACGTACTACAAACTTCCACGATTCGGGTTTCCGAAGTAGGGTTCGATTTGAAGAACTCATTTACTGTTTTATGCATTCCTTTTCTTAGAAATAATATTCTAAATCATCAAGCCTTATCATTTCTCACAAAACCTTCGAAAAACGACGATCGTGACTCAGATTTTTTAGCACGTACTTCAAACTTCCACGATTCGGGTTTCCGAAGTAGGGTTCGATTTGAAGAACTCTGTTGACGGTTTTATGCACTTCGTTTCTTAGAAATAATATGATAAATCATCAGGCCTTATCATTCCTCACAAAACTTTCGAAAAACGACGATCGTGACTCGGTTTTTTTAGCACGTACTTCAAACTTCCCAGATTTGGGTTTCCGAAGTAGGGTTCGATTTGAAGAACTCTGTTGACGGTTTTATGCACTCCGTTTCTTAGAAATAATATTCTAAATGATCAAGCCTTATCATTCCTCA
>NW_019274313.1:1486-2513 GCF_002738345.1 Cucurbita maxima
AAAACTTTCGAAAAACGACGATCGTGACTCGGTTTTTTTCGCACATACTTCAAATTTCCCAGATTTGGGTTTCCGAAGTAGGGTTCGATTTGAAGAACTCTGCTACAGATTTTATGCACTCTGTTTCTTAGAAATAATATGATAAATTCTCAAGCCTTATCATTCCTCACAAAACTTTCGAAAAACGACGATCGTGACTCGATTTTTTCGGCACTTACTTAAAACTTCCCAGATTTGGGGTTCCGAAGTAGGGTTCGATTTGAAGAACTCTGTTGACGGTTTTAAGTACTCCGTTTCTTAGAAATAATATGATAAATCATCAAGAATTATCATTCCTCACAAAATTTCGAAAAACGACGATCGTGACTCAGATTTTTTAGCACGTACTTCAAACTTCCACGATTCGGGTTTTCGAAGTAGGGTTCGATTTGAAGAACTCTGTTGACGTTTTTATGCACTTCGTTTCTTAGAAACAATATGATAAATCATCAAGCCTTATCATTTCTCACAAAACCTTTGAAAAACAACGATCGTGACTCGGTTTTTTCAGCACGTACTTCAAACTTCCCAGATTTGGGTTTCCGAAGTAGGGTTCGATTTGGAAGAACTCTGTTGACGGTTTTATGCACNTTAGCACGTACTTCAAATTTCCCAAATTTGGGTTTCCGAAGTAGGGTTCGATTTGAAGAACTCTGTTTACGTTTTTATGCACTCCGTTTCTTAGAAATAATATGATAAATCATCAAGCCTTATCATTCCTCACAAAACATTCGAAAAACGACGATCGTGAGAAATAATATGATAAATCATCAAGCCTTATCATTCCTCACAAAACATTCGAAAAACGACGATCGTGATTCGGTTTTTTTAGCACGTAATTAAAATTTCCACGATTTGGGTTTCCGAAGTAGGGTTCGATTTGAAGAACTCTGTTGACGTTTTTATGCACTCCGTTTCTTAGAAATAATATGATAAATCATCAGGCCTTATCATTCCTCACAAAACTTTCGAAAAACGACGATCGTGA
>NW_019274314.1:0-2591 GCF_002738345.1 Cucurbita maxima
TAACGCTCCAGATTTTACCAATCGTCTTTAGAAAAAGTGATCCATTGTCAACACTCTAGATTTTATCAATCGATGATTCGGAACAAGTAATCCAATTTCAAATGCGGTGGAAATTTTCAAAAGAAAACTAAGCTTATTATTGTCGGGGTTCAAACTCAGGTCTCTCGAGCGACAAGCGGGAATACTCACTACTGTATTACATCGACCTCTGAAATATATATTATTTTTTAACACACGAGAGAAAAAGGAATCCAATCCCGAATTTCGTTGTTGGGAAATAAACCCAAATCATCCGGTTCACCACTACCGAATTTCGAATTCAAAGGAAAATAAAAAATCGTCACTGTAGGGGATCAAACTCGTGGGAGTACTCACCACTCTACAACGACGACTTTCGAAAAGTATAATATTTGTTAACAAACCAGATTTTATTCATCGCCGTTACAAAAAGTAATTCAATTTTGAAAACGACTAAAATTGTAAAAACAAGATTAAACTTGTTATTGTTCCGGATCAAACTTGGGTCACTAAGTGACAAGCAGAAATGCTCGCCCTTGTATTACAACGACCTTTGGAACATAATAACTCGAATGACAAGCGGAAATACTCCCCATTGTACCACTAAGACGACTCATAAAAAATAAATTATTTGTTAACGCTCCAGATTTTACCAATCGTCTTTAGAAAAAGTGATCCATTGTCAACACTCTAGATTTTATCAATCGATTATTCGGAACAAGTAATCCAATTTCAAATGCCGTGGAAATTTTCAAAAGAAAATTAAGCTTATTATTGTCGGGGTTTAAACTCAGGTCTCTCGAGCGACAAGCGGGAATACTCACTACTGTATTACATCGACCTCTGAAAAGTATATTATTTGTTAACACACGAGAGAAAAAGAAATCCAATCCCGAATTTCGTTGTTGGGAAACAAACCGAAATCATCCGGTTCACCACTACCGAATTTCGAATTCAAAAGAAAATTAAAAATCGTCGCTGCGGGGGATCAAACTTGTGGGCGTACTCACCACTCTACAACGACGACTTTCGAAAAATATAATATTTGTTAACAAACTAGATTTTATTTTGTAACAACCACGACTTTCTGATTTGGTCCGCTATTAAAGGAAGAAGGTTGAAGCTCGAACATTAAATCAGAGCCTACATGCAAATTTGTCAAGAGAAACATATCCTATTCGATTTTTGCACCTCCAAAGAATATTTCCATCCAAGACCACGAAGGTTAACAAGACTCAGAGTGTGTCCAATTGAAGAAAATTATTTTCGTGTAAAATTTAGGGGTAAGGATCAAAATCTTACTTACAATCCATTTTCTTCAAAATTGAGTGCTTTTGTTGAAGAAATCGAGAGTTAATGAAGAAATATTTGTAGAGTTCAAACATTACTTTCATATGCAAAAAGATCCCATCAAGATTTGAACTCGGGTTATTGGATTCAAAGTCCAATGTCATAACTACTTGACCATAGGACAACAAATATTTGTAAGATTTGTGTGTAATAAATCTATGAACTTTAAAAAATAGTATATTTGTTTCTTATAGATCTTAGGAGTGTAAGAACATGTAAATAAAATATATATGGTCAAGACTTAGATATGGTATCTATCTATCATTACCTCATATTTTGCATTACTACAATTTCATGTATTTACCTCTATTAGGAAAGGAGAATTAATGTGCAAGAATCATATCACTACACCAAAGGCTCACTTGTGACAAATTTTTTTTATTGAATGTATTATTATTTCGTTCATTTATTTGATTTGGACATTAAAGAAATCCATGTGCAAATATTATTATCATACCTTTTTGTTTTAAACAAAGAGATATCTTGCCCAATGGCTCTGTCCTATAGGAGGATGTTGATCATGCGGGTTGTCAGTGATTTTCAAAATAGCATGTAGGCTGATAATAGACTCAATAAGTAGCCTATTTGTAGGCTCTTAATCAGTGTCCTTGGTATGCTAGGGTATAATACTCTTTATTTTCTTGTTTTGGTTCTTGTTGCAAGTACTTAAGCCCCTTTAGTTATGTTCTTGACTTGTGAATTCTTATCGTGATCTATCCTGAGGACCTTGGTCCTAGGATTCTGAAGTCTCAACCTTGGTCTTTGTCTAAGGGCCTTGGTACTATAGTTTTGGGTTCTTGTTTTCAAAATTTAGATCTTGGTCCATGTTCTAGTCCTTAATCGTTGTCTCGTTGATGGTTACTTTTTAGGTTCTTGGTTCGTTCTCCAAGGCACTCCCCATAGGATTTATGTTATCAGCCATGAACCTGACAACCTATGTCCAACGCTTCATACGTTCCAAGAAACATAGTCTGAACGTGCATCTAGGGCTTGCCATGTGATACGATCTGAAAACCAACATCCAAAGCTTCTTACGTTCCAAACGATATAGTCTGATTCTGCATCCATGGCTTGCCTTGTGATACAACCTGAATATCTATGCCCAAGGCTTCTTGCGTTCCAAGCGGCATAGTCTAAATACCTATGCTAAAGGTATACGTTCCATGTAGCGTAGTCTAAAATCTTTCATCTAGTGTTTGCCATGTGATACAACTTGAATATCT
>NW_019274315.1:0-2590 GCF_002738345.1 Cucurbita maxima
TAGGATTGAAACCTAGTTTTGACTCAACGCAGATGTTGGCGCATCACTTTGACATAAGTTACATATGTACGCGAAGGTGTAGGCCAATTTCAGGCTCTTTTTCAATCTCAAATCATTTCTTTAGTGAACCCCAGGACAAAACATTGGCTAAATTGATTTCATTCTCATGAGAGGGCTTCCTGACAATGGAGGTGTTAAAGATCCTCATTTTGACCGTTCGCTACTTTCCTTTCTTTCAATTGCTGGGGGTTGCCCTCCGTTGGTAAACCACCCAAACAATGCATTTCCAAATTACTCCCTTGTTTCCAAAATGAAAAAGAAAAGATGTTCTCGCTTATTAGAAGAATTGAGTACTATGATTTAGAGCGTTCCGAAATCTAAGAAAAAGACAAGGAAGGCAAGCAGATATCTAAGAGCGAAACCATCTTCAAATTGAACAACCAACACACAAAGAAAAGAAAGATTGATTGAGACTAGTGTATGGTAGGCTAGAGGTATGCTTGCTTATAAAAAATGGAAATGGGTATGATAGCTTAGCTCTCTCTACTCTTTGCTGAAGCTATCGTGTCGTATGAATGGATGGGGTGCGACTGAACCTATTTCTTCTCTTCTCTATTCTTTGGATCCTTTATGAAAGAAAAAAGTGGTGTCGTAAATCAAAGTAGATGAATTGCTCGTGGTTTACTTAATTGGCCATAACGGCCGGCCGCCATCTTTCCTTTATGAGTGATTTTGATAAAAAGACTAAACAAAGGGCTTTCGAGCTGCTCTTTCAACTGCCGCCTAATCTCCCAGTTGCTTAGTTTAGCTGCTCTTCAACTTTCGAGAACAGGGCGTACTAGTTCTTGAGAGCGAAGACTAAAGAACCTACTAAAAAGTCCCAAGGACTGATTCTGGCTGAAACAAGGCCAACTGCAACTCGATTGGAGGAAAGGGCTGCGAGGTAACCCCAAAAATCCCAGCTGGTTTGGGCTGGCACTTATCGTTCAGAAATTCATTCGTTCGAATGGGTAGGGTTTTCCTTCTTTTTTCTTTTCATTCCAACAAGATCTTTTGAGAAAGAAGACAAGGTAGCTTGCTTACTTAGGGCTTGCGCGTCGGAAGAGGTCTTTTTTTTTTTTTTTTGTTTTCTAAATTCTCTCTCTCATGAGCAGCCAGGTCACGTTTGTTGAGCTCCTTCGTCCATGTTAAAAGCAAAGGGTATACTAATCAAAGTCATTCAAGTTGGTGGGATTGGCTTCCTCCTTGTACAAGGACGGGGCTTAGTTAAGTAGAACCATCGCTTGCTCGACGCATCCTTTCTTTCAACCTTATTAGCGTAGCGTGAGTAGGAAGGACCGGTGAATTTCCCCCCGGTTGTTGATGTAGTTGCAACAAGTTTGATTGCTTTGATTTTGATTGAGTTGCTAGAAAGAATATATAAAGTACTCATTACATAGTGAAGGAGAGAGAATCAATCTGAAGTTCAGTAGTACGCCCAGTTCACCAGGTTCTACCACAGCAGGGCCCAATCATATTCTCTCTGAGTTTGATCCTGGCTCAGAAAGAAGGAATTTTAGCTATATGTTATACACATGAAAGTCGAACGTTGTTTAATAAAAACCTGCGCCCCGGATGTAGAAAGCTCTTTTTTATAGAGAGAGAGTCAAGGGGGCTGGGCGATTCTGTAACCGCAGGCAGCTCAGACCCGACAAGATGATGGTCGCGCATGAGACCACTTGTTGAGTCGAGGGATGCGAACCGGCCCTAAAAGACCTTTCGCGCTATCTTAAGACGAAAAACTTCCATTTTGAGACTGCGACCCATCAGCACTTTCTCACTTCTTTAGTAAGATCAATATTCAATTCTCCAAGACTCTCTCTTTTTTTTAGGCTTGGGTACGAGAACATAATGTGAAGAAATCAAGGTCGAAGTTTAGACCGCTCACACTAGTTCGACCTATAGAAAAGATTATCAATTAGAGAGGAGCTAACTCATTTATGATTCCAGCCGAGAAGACTAGTAAAAGGAGAAGGATCAAGAATGTCATATATTTAAGGAGCTAGATCAGTTGCCGATAAACAAGTCAGAATTGCCTCAACCAAAATTGATGGAATTGGACCTAAAAAAGCCATTCAAGTTCATTATCGATTAGGTATCAATGGGAACATCAAGATCAAAGAGTTCACTAAGTCTCAGATCGACCAAATTGAACAAATGATAGGTCAAGATCATATTTTTCATTGGGAATTGAAGAGGGGAGAACGAGTAGACATCGAACGATTCATTTCTCTTTCTTGTTATCGTGGAATTCGTCATCAAGATGGATTGCCCTTAAGCGGTCAACGAACTCATACTAATGCTAGGATTTTTCCCAAGCGAATTCAGAAATGAAATCAGTCTACCAAAAGCCCTTGGTACTTGTCGGATCAATCACACAGTTAAATAGTTCACTTCAATTTGGTGTTTTTTGGTATTTCAGCTGTTACTAATCTAGTATACGTAACGTATGCCTCCTTCGCCACTCCATTAGTGGCTCGGCTTCGTCCTAGAAGCTACAGCTTCCGCCTCTGACGGCTTCACTATCGCTCATGACTGGTATATGGATCTC
>NW_019274316.1:0-1226 GCF_002738345.1 Cucurbita maxima
AGCACTCTTTTACTGTTTTATGTAATACATTTCTTTTAAATTCTATTATAAATCATCAAGCCTAATCATTCCTCACAAAAGTTTTAAAAAACGTCGACCGTGACTCGGTTTTTTTACCACATACTTCCAACGTCCAAAATTTGGGTTTTCGAATTAGGTTTCGATTTGAAGGACTCTTTTACTGTTTTGATGCACTCCGCTTGTTGGAAATTCTTTTCTACATCATCAAGCCTAATCATTCCATACAAAAGTTTTAAAAATGTCGACCGTGACTCGAGTTTTTTAGCACGTACTTCAAACGTCCCGTATTAGTGTTTCGAAATAGGGTTCGATTTGAAGCACTCTTTTACTGTTTTATGTAATACATTTCTTTTAAATTCTATTATAAATCATCAAGCCTAATCATTCCTCACAAAAGTTTTCAAAAACGTCGACCGTGACTCGGTTTTTTTAGCACGTACTTCAAACGTCCCAGATTTGGGTTTCCGAAGTAGGGCTCATTTTGAAGCACACTTTTACTATTTTATGCAATCCGTTTCGTTGAAATTCTATTCTAAATCATAAAGCCTAATCATTCCACACAAAACTTTTTAAAAATTTCGACCGTGACTCGGTTTTTTTACCACATACTTCAAACGTCCCAAATTTGGGTTTTCGAAGTAGGTTTCGATTTGAAGGACTCTTTTACTGTTTTGATGCACTCCGCTTGTTGGAAATTCTTTTCTACATCATCAAGCATAATCATTCCCTACAAAAGTTTTAAAAATGTCGACCATGACTCGGTTTTTTTAGCACGTACTTCAAACGTCCCTGATTAGTGTTTCGAAATATGGTTCGATTTGAAGCACTCTTTTACTGTTTTATGTAATACACTTCTTTTAAATTCTATTATAAATCATCAAGCCTAATCATTCCTCACAAAAGTTTTAAAAAACGTCGACCGTGACTCGGTTTTTTTACCACGTACTTCAAACGTCCCAGATTTGGGTTTCCGAAGTAGGGCTCATTTTGAAGCACACTTTTACTATTTTATGCAGTCCGTTTCGTTGAAATTCTATTCTAAATCATAAAGCCTAATCATTCCCCACAAAACTTTTTAAAAATGTCGACCGTGACTCGGTTTTTTTACCACATACTTCCAACGTCCAAAATTTGGGTTTTCGAATTAGGTTTCGATTTGAAGGACTCTTTTACTGTTTTGATGCACTCCGCTTGTTGGAAATTCT
>NW_019274316.1:1546-2589 GCF_002738345.1 Cucurbita maxima
CGTGACTCGGTTTTTTAGCACGTACTTCAAACGTCCCAGATTTGGGTTTTTGGAGTAGGGTTTGATTTGAAGCACTCTTTTACTGTTTTTGTAATACATTTCTTTTAGATTCTATTATATATCATCAAGCCTAATCATTCCCCACAAAGCTTTTTAAAAATGTCGACCGTGACTCGGTTTTTTTACCACATACTTCCAACGTCCAAAATTTGGGTTTTCGAATTAGGTTTCGATTTGAAGGACTCTTTTACTGTTTTGATGCACTCCGCTTGTTGGAAATTCTTTTCTACATCATCAAGCCTAATCATTTCCTACAAAAGTTTTAAAAATGTCGACCGTGACTCGGGTTTTTTAGCACGTACTTCAAACGTCCCAGATTTGGGTTTCCGAAGTAGGGTTCAATTTGAAGCAATCTTTTACTATTTTATGCACTATGATTCTTCAAAATTCGATTCTAAATCATTATGCTGAATCATTCCCCACAAAAGTTTTGAAAAACATCTCTGTGACTCGATTTTTTAGCACGTACTTCAAACGTCCCAGATTTGGGTTTTCGAAGTAGGGTTCGATTTGAAGCACTCTTTTACTGTTTTGATGCACTCCGTTGGTTCCAAATTGTATTCTACATCTACAAGCCTATTCATTCCCCACAAAACTTCCAACAAACGTCGACCGTGACTCGGTTTTTTTAGCACATACTTCAAACGTCCCAGATTTGGGTTTCCAAAGTAGGTCTCATTTTGAAGCACACTTTTTCTATTTTATGCACTCCGTTTCGTTCAAATTCTATTCTAAATCATAAAGCCTAATCATTCCCCACAAAGCTTTTTAAAAATGTCGACCGTGACTCGGTTTTTTTACCACATACTTCAAACGTCCAAAATTTGGGTTTTCGAATTAGGTTTCGATTTGAAGGACTCTTTTACTGTTTTGATGAACTCCGCTTGTTGGAAATTCTTTCCTACATCATCAAGCCTAATCATTCCATACAAAAGTTTTAAAAATGTCGACCGTGACTCGAGTTTTTTAGCACGTACTTCAAA
>NW_019274317.1:0-2590 GCF_002738345.1 Cucurbita maxima
TTTAACACGTACTTCAAACGTCCCAGACTTGGGTTTCCGAAGTAGGGTTCGATTTGAAGAACTATTTTACTGTTTTATGCACACCGTTTCATCGAAATCCTATTTTAAATCATCAAGCCTAATCATTCCTCACAAATCTTTCGAAAAAAGAAGACCGTGATTCAGTTTTTTTAACACGTACTTCAAACGTCCCAGACTTGGGTTTCCGAAGTAGGGTTCGATTTGAAGAACTCTTTTACTGTTTTATGCACACCGTTTCATCGAAATCCTATTCTAAATCATCAAGCCTAATCATTCCTCACAAATCTTTCGAAAAACGTCGACCGTGACTCGGTTTTTTTAGCACGTACTTCAAACTTCCACGATTTGGGTTTCCGAAGTAGGGTTCGATTTGAAGAACTCTTTTACTGTTTTATGCACACCGTTTCATCGAAATCCTATTCTAAATCATCAAGCCTAATCATTCCTTACAAATCTTTCGAAAAACGTCGACCGTGACTCGGTTTTTTTAGCACGTACTTCAAACTTCCACGATTTGGGTTTCCGAAGTAGGGTTCGATTTGAAGAACTCTTTTACTGTTTTATGCACACCGTTTCTTCAAAATCCTAATCTAAATCATCAAGCCTAATCATTCCTCACAAAACTTTTGAAAAACGTAGACCGTGACTCGGTTTTTTTAGCATGTACTTCAAACGTCGCAGATTTGGGTTTCCGAAGTAGGGTTCGATATGCAGAACTCTTTTACTATTTTATGCAAACCGTTTCTTCGAAATCCTATTCTAAATCATCAAGCCTAATCATTCCTCACAAATCTTTCGAAAAATGTCGACCGTGACTCGGTTTTTTTAACACGTACTTCAAACGTCCCAGACTTGGGTTTCCGAAGTAGGGTTCGATTTTAAGAACTCTTTTACTGTTTTATGCACACCGTTTCTTCGAAATCCTATTCTAAATCATCAAGCCTAACCATTCCTTAAAAATCTTTCGAAAAACGTCGACCGTGACTCGGTTTTTTTAGGACGTAGTTCAAACGTCCCAGATTTGGGTTTCCGAAGTAGGGTTCGATTTGAAGAACTCTTTTACTGTTTTATGCACACCGTTTCATCGAAATCCTATTCTAAATCATCAAGCCTAATCATTCCTCACAAATCTTTCGAAAAACAAAGACCGTGACTAGGTTTTTTTAACACGTACTTCAAACGTCTCAGACTTGGGTTTCCGAAGTAGGGTTCGATTTGAAGAACTATTTTACTGTTTTATGCACACCGTTTCTTCGAAATCCTATTCTAAATCATCAAGCCTAATCATTCCTCACAAATCTTTCGAAAAACAAAGACCGTGACTCGGTTTTTTTAACACGTACTTCAAACGTCTCAGACTTGGGTTTCCGAAGTAGGGTTCGATTTGAAGAACTATTTTACTGTTTTATGCACACCGTTTCTTCGAAATCCTATTCTAAATCATCAAGCCTAATCATTTGTCACAAATCTTTCGAAAAACAAAGACCGTGACTCGGTTTTTTTAACACGTACTTCAAACGTCCCAGACTTGGGTTTCCGAAGTAGGGTTCGATTTTAAGAACTATTTTACTGTTTTATGCACACCGTTTCTTCGAAATGCTATTCTAAATCATCAAGCCTAACCATTCCTTAAAAATCTTTCGAAAAACGTCGACCGTGACTCGGTTTTTTTAACACGTACTTCAAACGTCCCAGATTTGGGTTTCCGAAGTAGGGTTCGATTTGAAGAACTATTTTACTGTTTTATGCACACCGTTTCTTCGAAATCCTATTCTAAATCTTCAAGCCTAATCATTCCTCACAAATCTTTCGAAAAATGTCGACCGTGACTCGGTTTGTTTAACACGTACTTCAAACGTCTCAGATTTGGGTTTCCGAAGTAGGGTTCGATTTGAAGAACTCTTTTACTGTTTTATGCACTCTGTTTCTTAGAAATAATATTCTAAATCATCAAGCCTAATCATTCCTCACAAATCTTTCGAAAAATGTCGACCGTGACTCGGTTTGTTTAACACGTACTTCAAACGTCTCAGATTTGGGTTTCCGAAGTAGGGTTCGATTTGAAGAACTCTTTTACTGTTTTATGCACACCGTTTCTTCAAAATCCTATTCTAAATCATCAGGCCTAATCATTCCTCACAAATCTTTCGAAAAATGTCGACCGTGACTCGGTTTTTTTAGCACGTACTTCAAACGTCTCAGATTTGGGTTTCCGAAGTAGTGTTCGATTTGAAGAACTATTTTACTGCTTTATGCACACCGTTTCTTCGAAATCCTATTCTAAATCATCAAGCCTAATCATTCCTCACAAATCTTTCGAAAAACAAAGACCGTGACTCGGTTTTTTTAACACGTACTTCAAACGTCCCAGACTTGGGTTTCCGAAGTAGGGTTCGATTTGAAGAACTATTTTACTGTTTTATGCACACCGTTTCTTCGAAATCCTATTCTAAAACATCAAGCCTAATCATTCCTCACAAATCTTTCGAAAAACAAAGACCGTGACTCGGTTTTTTTAACACGTACTTCAAACGTCCCAGACTTGGGTTTCCGAAGTAGGGTTCGATTT
>NW_019274318.1:0-241 GCF_002738345.1 Cucurbita maxima
TTTTTATAGCACGTCTTTCAAAAGCCCACGTTCGGGGTTTACGAAACAGGGTTTAAATTTTAAGCACATTTTTCCTGCTTTATACACTCCGTTTCTTCGACCCTCTATTAGAAATCATGTTGCCTAACCATTCGCCATAAAAGTTTTGAGAAACATGGATAGTTACTCGGTTTTTTTAGCACGTTTTCAAACGTCCCGGTTTGGGGTTTGCGAATTAGGGTTACGATTTCAAGCACTATTT
>NW_019274318.1:619-2589 GCF_002738345.1 Cucurbita maxima
AAAAATCATGCTTAATCACTCCCCTTAAAAGTTTCTTAAAATATGGACTTTTACTCGGGTTTTTTAGCACTTGTCGGTTTGGCGTTTGTGAATTAGGCTTTCGATTTTAAGAAACTTATTGTTGCTTTATACACTCCGTTTCTTCCATTTTGAATCATCAGGCCTACTCATTCCCCACAAAAGTTTTGGAAAACATTCACAGTTACTCGTTTTTTATAGCACGTGTTTCAAAAGCCCACGTTCGGGGTTTACGAAACAGGGTTTCAATTTTAAGCACATTTTTCCTGCTTTATACACTCCGTTTCTTCGACCCTCTATTAGAAATCATCATGCCTAATCATTCGCCATAAAAGTTTTGAGAAACATGGATAGTTACTCGGTTTTTTTAGCACGTTTTTCAAACGTCCAGGTTTGGGGCTTGCGAATTAGGGTTACGATTTCAAGCACTATTTTACTGCTTTATACACTCTCTTTCTTCGACATTCTTTTGTAAAAAATCATGCTTAATCACTCCCCTTAAAAGTTTCTTAAAATATGGACTGTTACTCGGTTTTTTTAGCACGTGTCGGTTTGGCGTTTGTGAATTAGGCTTTCGATTTTAAGAAATTTATTGCTGCTTTATACACTCCGTTTCTTCAATTTTAAATCATCAGGCCTAATCATTCCCCACAAATGTTTTGGGAAACATTCAGAACTACTCGTTTTTTATAGCACGTGTTTCAAAAGCCCGGGTTCGGGGTTTACAAAACGAGGTTTCAATTTTAAGCACATTTTTCCTGTTTTATACATTCCGTTTCTTCGACCCCCTATTAGAAATCATCATGCCTAATCATTCGCCATAAAAGTTTTGAGAAACATGGATAGTTACTCGGTTTTTTTAGCACGTTTTTCAAACGTCCCGGTTTGGGGTTTGCGAATTAGGGTTACGATTTCAAGCACTATTTATCTTCTTTATACACTCTGTTTCTTCGACATTCTTTTGTAAAAAATCATGCTTAATCACTCCCCTTAAAAATTTCTTAAATTATGGACTGTTACTCGGTTTTTTTAGCACGTGTCGATTTGGCGTTTGTGAATTAGGCTTTCGATTTTAAGAAATTTATTGCTGCTTTATACACTCCGTTTCTTCAATTTTAAATCATCAGGCCTAATCATTCCCCACAAAAGTTTTGGGAAACATTCACAACTANCACTCCATTTCTTCAATTTTAAATCATCAGGCCTAATCATTCCCCACAAAAGTTTTGGAAAACATTCACAACTACTCGTTTTTTATAGCACGTGTTTCAAAAGCCCGCGTTCGGGGTTTACGAAACGAGGTTTCAATTTTAAGCACATTTTTTCTGCTTTATACATTCCGTTTCTTCGACCCCCTATTAGAAATCATCATGCCTAATCATTCGCCATAAAAGTTTTGAGAAACATGGATAGTTACTCGGTTGTTTTAGCACGTTTTTCAAACGTCCCGGTTTGGGGTTTGCGAATTAGGGTTACGATTTCAAGCACTATTTATCTTCTTTATACACTCTGTTTCTTCGACATTCTTTTGTAAAAAATCATGCTTAATCACTCCCCTTAAAAGTTTCTTAAAATATGGACTGTTACTCGATTTTTTTAGCACGTGTCGGTTTGGCGTTTGTGAATTAGGCTTTCGATTTTAAGAAATTTATTGCTGCTTTATACACTCCGTTTCTTCCATTTTAAATCATCAGGCCTAATCATTCCCCAAAAAAGTTTTGGAAAACATTCGCAGGTACTCGTTTTTTATAGCGCGTCTTTCAAAAGCCCACGTTAGGGGTTTACGAAACAGGGTTTCAATTTTAAGCATATTTTTCCGTCTTTCTACACTCCGTTTCTTCGACCCTCTATTAGAAATCATCATGCCTAATCATTCGCCATAAAAGTTTTGAGAAACATGGATAGTTACTCGGTTTTTTTAGCATGTTTTTCAAACGTCCCGGTTTGGGGTT
>NW_019274319.1:0-2016 GCF_002738345.1 Cucurbita maxima
TAGCGTTCAAAGATCACTTTTTGGCCTTTAGATTCACTTCTCTATTTGGGCGAGATCTTAGTAGATGAATAGTTGTTAGAGTAGAGAGGCACCGAAGGTGATAGAAAAAAGCAAATCTTCATCCTATCCCTTTTTCCTCAAGCTCGAACTCATAATAGTATAAGGGAAAGACAGTCGATCATGTAGTTAACAACCAGTATTTACAGCAATTTCACCTTTCAGATGTAAATAACCAACCCTAATCCTCAATGGTATACTCCTCCTCCCTATCCTGTTAGAGTTTTGCCTGAATTCTATTAATCTTTTTCCCCAAAATCCTCATCCTCAACTGCAGAACCCCAACCATACTTTGGTCGAAACCTAACCAGATGGATAGACAGATTACTTAACCGAAACCTGATCGGGAGAGAGAGAAGAAGAAATGACTATCTTGTTCCATCGCTTTCTCCAGCAATCGGCTCCTGGTGAGAACGAAAATCCTGATTGGTGCAAACTGAGATCTTAAAGCTAAGGCTAAGGCCCTTCCTAAAGCGGGGATGTACTTTCTTGTTCAAATCCAAAGTCTTCAGTCTCCTCCCGGGCTAAAGCTGTAGTTCCAAATCCAGAATCTTAAACAATTCAGCTTAATATAGCATAACAGATAATCTGATTCAGCTTCAAAGAAGAAAGAAAGGGGCGGGGCATCTTTCACTTTCCTTTTGGGTTGCGAGTGCATGAGTCCACCACGGTCAGGGCTTTCACAGGTACCTTGTATATAGTTAAGGTTCAACTTTGTTTGGTCTTGCTTGATTCTAGACTAGATTGGAAATAACCCTATGACTGACCTAGCTCAAATTTGATGTTGATTCGGGCGGAGCGGGATAAAAGGTTTGGTTCAGGAGACAAATGAGATAGATGTTCGGAATAAACTAGATATGCTGTTGAGGGAAATACTGCTGCGAGAGAGGGCGGTACAGAAAGAATTGAGTGATTCTCACCTAAGACTGAAAAGCGTTACGGTTGGGCTTCTTTAGAGGGAAGCAAGCATGCCAAGCTAAGAACAAAACAATACCCGTCCACTTTTTCATCCACTTTTGGAAAAAAGGAGGATTTCAGCTACCTTCGGAAAACAGGGTCAACAAAGAAAGAAAATCGTCAAAGATATACATAGTAGGCAGGGAAGGAAGCACCATAAGCTACAAGCTCCCCATCAACCGCCTCGGTTCGAGGGTTTTTCCTTCCAGTCAGGTCGACTCCTTTCATAAAACAAGGTCAAAATGACCGGCTCAATGAGCCGCCTTAGAGCGGTGCTTCTCCTGTCTACTCATAGAAACTCGAACCAATCCGTTTTCTTCCACTTTGAAGCATGTGACCGGTACTGGTGCTGCTGCAACGGCCATTAACGGCAACAAGTGGCGTCATCGGATTCAGACTTCTGCTTTAGGTGATTCGGGAGCAAATGCGTCTCTATCTTTGGATTCTGAGTCGGATACTGACTTCATATTCTGCAGATTCCCCGGTGTTTGCGTATGCGTCTGTCGATGTGTCTTCATATTCGGCTTTGGCTGAGACTGATCTTTCTCTAGCTTCTTCTGATTCGGCATCTTCAAGAGTTTCAGTTGAACAAGCGCACTCACTAAAGGAAGCCTTCCGACTCGTAAGAGGCCTATTCTCATGGTTCGGATTGGGAAAGAGCGGGCACCGATCCTCTCTCTCTTTTAACCCTCCCTCGAAAGAGCTATTGCCGGAATAGCAAGACAAAGACTCTCTTTTTCATATCTTGTGAAAACCAGACTCTGGTCTTCGGCCTCCAAACTATCTTTATTTAGCTAAGGACAAGCCAAGCTAGAAGTTAGAATAGAATTGAATAAAGTAATGAATGGTCGAGATCGATATCACCGGGCTAGTGCGGCTCGAGGAGAAGATAGGCAGCTCGACTCCTCGAGGAAAGGGCTAATAAAGGCTTGACTGAAAGGGAAAGGGTAGGGGTTGGAAAGAAAATGGGATTCTGGTTCAAGCGCTAGAAAGAGGAAAGAA
>NW_019274320.1:0-926 GCF_002738345.1 Cucurbita maxima
GCATTTGTCCTCTTCTTTAGCCAATGGCTAAGTTTCTTTGCAATTCTATGTAGTTTAGGTTGCATGTAGAATCATTCAAGCTCGACATGATTAATCTTGCTTGTGGAGTGATTCGAATCTCAAGCAAATGTTCTTGCCTTGAGATATTTGATCAACAAGAATCATTCAAGCTAGACATGATCGATTTTGCTTGTGGAGTGATTTGAATTTCAAACAATGTTCTTGCCTTGAGATATTCGATCAACAAGGTAATCCGAATCTTACTCCCCTTGTAGTGGTTCCTTATCTTATCAGTGTACGTCGATGACCTCATAATCACTGGAGGCGACATGGAAGTCCTCGGAAGATTCAAGAGGGAGATGTCAAAGAACTTCAAGATGAGCGATCTTGGCATGCTCAGCTACTACCTCGACATCGAAGTGCAACAGGGTACTACCGGTATCACCATCTGCTAAAGTGCATATGCGAAGAAGCTGTTGGACACAACTGGGCTTGTGGACAGTAACCCTATAAAGACTCCAATGGAGGGCCCGACTCCAACTAAGGAAGGCCGGCACTATGACGGCAATTAATGCCACCAATTACCGCAACATTGTTAAAAGCCTGCGCTATCTGATAAACACACGTCCTGACCTTGCTTACTTAGTTAGATACGTAAGTAGATTCATGGAAGAACCTAGGGAGGAGCCTCTTGTGGTTGTCAAGCGCATCCTGCACTATGTGGCTGGAACTCATGGAAGAACCTAGGGAGGAGCCTCTTGTGGTTGTCAAGCGCATCCTGCACTATGTGGCTGGAACTAGAGGCTGGGGTGTGAGATACTGCACCAGGAGAGGAAAGGAGAAGCTTGAGCTTGTTGGCTACAGCGATAGTGACATGACCGGTGACGTTGATGATCGTAAGAGCACCAGTGGGGTGATTTACTTCC
>NW_019274320.1:979-2587 GCF_002738345.1 Cucurbita maxima
AATGTATTTTAAGACTTTTAATTTACTTTAATTAAGGTCATTTAGTTCATGCCTAGAATTGATTAATTATTTATATATTTTTCAATCTTTCCATTTATTTGTTGATTGTCATTTCCACCCTCCTTGGTCTTTTGACTTTGTTCTCATTTTATTCCTAAAGATCATATTTAGATCTTAAAAAAAACAATATAGAATTTTACTTCTTAATATTGTGTTTATACATAGTTAGGGCATGTGCAATTCTACTAAAAAATATAATAGTCCCTTATTTGTTTGATTGTTTATTATTTTATTTTTATGTTATTTTACAATTAACTTGTCATGATTGTCCATGCCCAATCCCAATGGACAACCCTTCGATCCGATCTGCCTGCCCTTATTGCACGGTTTAGAGAGCACTTGTGTATGTGATGTCAGCCCAGCCTCGAAAATCAAGCTTTGCCCTGCTTATTCACTCGGACAATGCTCCCCCGTAGCGTAGCGATGAAGAAGATGATCATTTATTTAGTAGGTGAACAGTCGAAGAACCACTCTAACGAAGAATGGAGCTTCTTTGTTTTGAAACATATTCTTTTGCGCAACAAGCTGCTGGGTCAATATCCCTTGCTATTAAATCTGCTCCAGTTATCTCATCTATAGAAGAAGCTGGTATAGAATAGGTCGTCAGGGGTGGGGGCTTTACCGGGGGGACTAACTAGTAAAAGGCCAAGGAGTACTGTCCACTCTAGCCCAGCCCCTTAGAATTGCTTTATCCATATATTAGCTTACCTTTCCAAGTGGCCACACGCTTAACCGCGAAATTCTGATGGGATCCGGTGCATTAGTGCATTAGCTTACCTTTCATTCGTAGAGANGTGGGGGCTTTACCGGGGGGACTAACTAGTAAAAGGCCAAGGAGTACTGTCCACTCCAGCCCAGCCCCTTAGAATTGCTTTATCCATATATTAGCTTACCTTTCCAAGTGGCCACACGCTTAACCGCAAAATTCTGATGGGATCCGGTGCATTAGTGCATTAGCTTACCTTTCATTCGTAGAGAAAGGAAGAAAAGAACTGGGAGAAATTGAAAGAAAAAAAGGGGTGCAACACGAGGACTTCCCAAGTGGTCACCCAACTTAGTACTACTATCGCCCAAGCACGCTTAACTGCGGAGTTCTGATGGGATTCGGTGCATTAGTGCTGGTATGATCGCACCCGACATGCCATGCGCACAAAATCGGATTTAACGCATGCGGGGCGGCATGATCTAAACGCGATGGGCGTGAGCGGGGGAGGTTCTCATTTGTAGAGAAAGGAAGAAAAGAACTGGGAGAAATTGAAAGAAAAAAAGGGGTGCAACACGAGGACTTCCAAAAGGGGTGCAACACGAGGACTTCCCAAGTGGTCACCCAACTTAGTACTACTCTCGCCCAAGCACGCTTAACTGCGGAGTTCTGATGGGATCCGGTGCATTAGTGCTAGTATGATCGCACCCGACATGCCATGCGCACAAAATAGGATTTAACGCATGCGGGGCGGCATGATCGAAACGCGATGGGCGTGAGCGGGGGAGGTTCTCATTTGTAGAGAAAGGAAGAAAAGAACCGGGAGAAATTGAAAGAAAAAAAAG
>NW_019274321.1:0-2386 GCF_002738345.1 Cucurbita maxima
CACTAAAAAGAAAAGTGCACCTCGTTGATATAGATAGTAACTTTCAATTCTTTTTAAGCTTTTCTCAATCATCTATACTCGGGATTACTTTCGTTCGTATGTCATCTTTATTCATTCATGTACTCTCTTTGTCCGAGACTAGAGGCCACCCCTATGATATTAGAGATAGGTCATAATGTCCATAGCGGCTTCTATGTCTTCCCCTTTGGTTCTTATCTGGTGATATCCCGACCTTGTCGAGACGGTTTTTACTACTTCTCCAAAATATCCTTGTAGTTTCATCTCATTTAGCCAACTTTCTTCTCAGCGAGACGCCTTGTAACGTGACTCGCTTAAGTACTAATACCCATCTAGGCTAAGTACGGGCTCTTTTGGGAGTAAGGGTCCTTACATGAGTTCTCTACATTCACCTAGGTTAACCCCTGTAGTATCTTTTATGACTGAGCTAGTCACATTTTCTCTCGTAGTGATATCTGACCACTGGCTTTTTCGAGCATGTGAACCTTTCAAGTTCTTGCACAGGATCCTAAGGAACTCTCTGAAAACTCTTGTTTGGTAGCTAGCCTCCCTCAAACTCTGAGGATACTACGTCTAGTGTCTTCTCTGAGACATCATGTCTTTACTATACATGTTTACAAATCTCCATCTCACTATCCTTCACGTAGTTTCCAAAATTACGTTGTTTGGAAGTTCTACCTCTACTTGAGAATGCTTCAAAAGTTTAGCATTACACTCGTGTATGAAACTAAAGTTCTACTCTTTGTAGTCCAGATTACCTACACAAGGGTTGGTTCTTATTAACACTCATCTGGACTTTCTTCCTTTAGAAAGCAAAGGCATGGCCATAGCTTGACCTCTTTTCTTGCTGTTCTCAACCCTGAGGTTCACTGACTACCTTGACAGTTCCACGTCCTTTACCTTGTGAGCATACATGCCCTGACCAAAGGATATATTATAACACAATTTTATGGTCCTGATAACCACATGCTGCTTTCCAACTCGATCCTCTCCACCAAGGTCCAAAACGACTTGTCATCCATTAGGTGATCCTTTAGTAGGAATATCCTACACCCCATGACTCATTAGTGGCATAAAAGCGCACATCTCACTTATGGAAGTCCTTAAGCCTGAACTTATATCATGAAGACTCCAACCAACCTTGAAGCCATGGCCTCCATAGCTTCACTCTCTTTGTTGGTGAATCTTATCTCTCGACTTCCAACTTAACCAAACTCACTCGTGAAAATGGTTTGCTTGAGGGGTGCTTAATTCCTACAGTGGTCGCCCTTACTTGTAAGAATGATGTTGTCTGGGTCTACTATGTGATCTCCACGGAGGCATGCTTGACATCTAGAATTATGGCCATGGGTGGTTGGGTCATAGGTATATCATCTCATACTGGGCCTTAAAAAGTCTCATGTACATTTCTATGTATTGGACGTCACGCACTCTGCGGAGTTACCTTTCTGTCTTCCTAAGGCCAGTAAACTAAAACAAGACCCCTCTCGGCCTCCTCACAATAACCCGAATCTAGCATCAACATATAGAGGGAATGTTCACTTTTAACACCCTAAAGTGTTAACCCAAAACATACATCAAGTTCTTACTAGCGTTACATCATATCATAACCTACTAAACAAGGTTAGCTTGCGTACCTGGTCGCGGCGAGCCATGTCGTCGAGCTGAGTCATAGAGGTGTACGACTCTCTATCCTAGGAAAAATCTACAGAATCGAAAATCCGACTACTCTGATACCAATCTGTCAAGACCTGACTTTCAAGGCTTCAAAAGACCGAATCGTGACTAAAAAGACGAAATTGAAAACAAATAAAAAAATAAAAAAATAAAATAGAAGGTAACAATCCGGAAAATTTTAAAACAAGAAAAGGAAATCAAGGACGCCAAAATTAAATATAAAATCAAAGTCAATCCGGAAAATTTTAAAACAAGAAAAGGAAATCAAGGACGCCAAAATTAAATATAAAATCAAAGTAAAATGTTACAAATAGGAATTGCAAATATAAAATGAAATACAAAAGACTCCAAATATGAAAACGAACGAAGGACTCTAAAAGACCGACAAGGGACTAACGCTCTGGAACGACACCCCTCTGTGACAGTGCAACTCTCGAACACCTTCCCGTATCGACTGGTACCTGAAAAAAAAAAAAAGGAAGAAAGGGGTGAGTATAAAAATATACTCAGTAAGCAACCTACTTGTTGGCTCTTTTCGATCCTTAACTTAGTGAGTATACACAGTTTTATCTCTAGATTTTAGTGAGTGCAAATCATGCTACAACTCTCTTTTCTGTATCTTAAGAGGTTTGCCTATCTTATGCAGTGAAATGATCAGTGTCCTGAGGTGAGGCGCGACCTCATAAGTAAA
>NW_019274322.1:0-241 GCF_002738345.1 Cucurbita maxima
TTATCATTCCTCACAAAACTTTTGACAAACGTCGACCGTGACTCGGTTTTTTTAGCACGTACTACAAACTTCCCTTTTTGGGTTTCCGAAGAAGGGTTCGATTTGAAGAACTCTTTTACTGTTTTCTTCATTCCGTTTCTTAGAAATAATTTTCTAAATCGTCAAGCCTTATCATTCCTCACAAGAGTTTCGAAAAACGAAGATCGTGACTCGATTTTTTTAGCACGTACTACAAACTTCC
>NW_019274322.1:251-2586 GCF_002738345.1 Cucurbita maxima
TTTCGAAAAACGAAGATCGTGACTCGATTTTTTTAGCACGTACTACAAACTTCCCTGTTTGGGTTTCCGAACAAGGGTTCCATTAGAAGAACTCTTTTACTGTTTTACGCACTCCGTTTCTTAGAAATAATATTCTAGATCGTCAAGCCTTATCATTCCTCACAAGAGTTTCGAAAAACGAAGATCGTGACTCGGTTTTTTAGCACGTACTACAAACTTCCCTGTTTGGGTTTCCGAATAAAGGTTCTAGTTGAAGAACTCTTTTACTTTTTTACGCACTCCGTTTCTTAGAAATAATATTCTAAATCATCAAGCCTTATCATTCCTCACAAAAGTTTCGAAAAACGAAGATCGTGACTCGGTTTTTTTAGCACGTACTACAAACATCCCTGTTTGGGTTTCCGAAGAAGGGTTAGATTTGAAGAACTCTTTTACAGTTTTCTGCACTCCGTTTCTTAGAAATAATATTCTAAATCGTCAAGCCTTATCATTCCTCACAAGAGTTTCGAAAAACGAAGATCGTGACTCGGTTTTTTAGCACGTACTACAAACTTCCCTGTTTGGGTTTCCGAAGAAGGGTTCTAGTTGAAGAATTCTTTTACTTTTTTCGGACTTCGTTTCTTAGAAATAATATTCTAAATCATCAATCCTTATAATTCCTCACAAAACTTTCGACAAACGTCGACCGTGACTCAGTTTTTTTAGCACGTACGACAAACTTCCCTGTTTGGGTTTCCGAAGAAGGATTCCAGTTGAAGAACTCTTTTATCGTTTTACGCACTCCGTTTCTTAGAAATAATATTCTAAATCGTCAAGCCTTATCATTCCTCACAAGAGTTTCGAAAAACGAAGATCGTGACTTGGTTTTTTTAGCACGTACTACAAACTTCCCTGTTTGGGTTTCTGAAGAAGGGTTCGATTTGAAGAACTCTTTTACTCTTTTGTGCACTCCGTTTCTCAGAAATAATATTCTAAATCATCAAGCCTTATCATTCCTCACAAAACTTTCGACAAACGTCGACCGTGACTCGGTTTTTTTTAAGCATGTACTACAAAGTTTCCTGTTTGGGTTTCCGAAGAAGGGTTCGATTTGAAGAACTCTTTTACTTTTTTGTGCACTCCGTTTCGTAGAAATAATATTCTAAATAATCAAGCCTTATCATTCCTCACAAAACTTTCGACAAACGTCGACCGTGACTCGGTTTTTTTAGCACGTACGACAAACTTCCCTGTTTGGGTTTCCGAAGAAGGATTCCAGTTGAAGAACTCTTTTATCGTTTTACGCACTCCGTTTCTTAGAAATAATTTTCTAAATCGTCAAGCCTTATCATTCCTCACAAGAGTTTCGAAAAACGAAGATCGTGACTCGGTTTTTTAGCACGTACTACAAACTTCCCTGTTTGGGTTTCCGAAGAAGGGTTCTAGTTGAAGAAATCTTTTATTGTTTTACGCACTCCGTTTCTTAGAAATAATATTCTAAATCATCGATCCTTATAATTCCTCACAAAACTTTCGACAAACGTCGACCGTGACTCGGTTTTTTTAGCACGAACTACAAACTTCCCTGTTTGGGTTTCCGAAGAAGGGTTCGATTTGAAGAACTCTTTTACTGTTTTCTGCATTCCGTTTCTTAGAAATAATTTTCTAAATCGTCAAGCCTTATCATTCCTCACAAGTGTTTCGAAAAACGAAGATCGTGGCTCGGTTTTTTTAGCACGTACTACAAACTTCCCTATTTGGGTTTCCGAACAAGGGTTCCATTAGAAGAACTCTTTTACTGTTTTACGCACTCCGTTTCTTAGAAATAATATTCTAGATCGTCAAGCCTTATCATTCCTCACAAGAGTTTCGAAAAACGAAGATCGTGACTCGGTTTTTTAGCACGTACTAGAAACTTCCCTGTTTGGGTTTCCGAAGAAGGGTTCGATTTGAAGAACTCTTTTATTGTTTTGTGCACTCCGTTTCGTAGAAATAATATTCTAAATCATCAAGCCTTATCATTCCTCACAAAACTTTCGACAGACGTCGACCGTGACTCGGTTTTTTTAGCACGTACTACAAACTTCCCGTTTTGGGTTTCCGAAGAGGGATCGATTTGAAGAACTCTTTTACTGTTTTCTGCATTCCGTTTCTTAGAAATAATTTTCTAAATCGTCAAGCCTTATCATTCCTCACAAGAGTTTCGAAAAACGAAGATCGTGACTCGGTTTTTTTAGCACGTACTACAAACTTCCCTGTTTGGGTTTCCGAACAAGGGTTCCATTAGAAGAACTCTTTTACTGTTTTACGCACTCCGTTTCTTAGAAATAATATTCTAAATCGTCAAGCCTTATCA
>NW_019274323.1:0-2584 GCF_002738345.1 Cucurbita maxima
GTTTTCTAAAAATTTAACGCAATCCAAATTAAAAAAAAAAAAAAAAATCCAACTCAACCCAACCCAACCCAACCTTTATGGTTTTTGTTGAGTACTTCGGGTTGATCGTATTATTAGGTCATATGAACCCTTCTAAATAATTGTCGGTAAATAATTGAATAAAACTTTTTTCCTATTTATTTTTAGAAAATATATTTATGATATCTTAGAAATATTTAAAAACAATTAAATTGATATAAAATTAAAAACCTTCTAATTTCATATTTTATAAGTTTAAGAATTTTTTAAAATATTAAATAAATCAATGATGTATTAAACACAAAACTAAAAATTAATTTTTTTTATTAAATAGAGGATAAAAAGAATAAAAATAAATAAATAAATAAACCTATTAAGCATTTTTTTTAAGTTAAAAAATGAGTTGGAAGTAATTTAAGCTTTTATATTATTATTATTTGTAGATAAATTAATGACATAAATACGTTTTTTTATATAATTTAAACCCAAATTTGGTCAAACTCATTTATGTATATATTATATATAAAAACCAAAATATAATAAAAGAGAGATTAAAAATATGGTTTGACTTTTGTTTTGAACACATGGAAGTAATGAAGGCCTTTGATGGCCATTCATTGGGGTTTGTAATTCATTAAGAAACTAATTATGACTTCTAAAATTTGTGTAAATCCATATTATGATGGAAAAATGATAATTATGCTACATTTTAGTTTCTCTCTCCCGGTGAGATCATACCTTGGTCGGTGAGAAAAAACGTATTTTTTTTTATAAGGGTGTGAAAGTCTCTTCCTAATAAACGCGTTTTAAACTCGTAAGATTGACGGCGATAGATAACGGGCCAAGGTGAATAGTTTTTGTTAAGGGTGGGTTTTGATCATTACAAGCGGTATCAAAGCCGGACATTGGGCGGTGTACCAGCGAGGATGCTGGCTTCCCATGGGGGTGGAGATCCTTAAATCCCACATTGGTTGGAGAGAGAACGAGTCGTTCCTTATAAGGGTGTGGAAACCTCTCTAAGTTCACATTTTTAAAACTGTGAGGCCCTGACGATATGCATCGGGGAAAAAACGGATCATATCTGTCAGCGGTGGACTTTGACTGTTACACTCCTTTTTTTTTTTCTTTTTTATTATTTTGGGTAATAAAATTTTGCAAAATTTCTAATCATGTAAGAATATTCATATGATCCGATAATTTGATCATTCTCGACTATCCAACCCTAACAATAAAGGTTGGGTTGAGTTGAATTTTTTGAAAAACGAAAAAACACGAAAAAAACCAAAAAAAAGCTCTGCCCTCCCTCTCTGTCTATCCGAGGGATGAAAGTGCAGAGGCCTTTGGTGTTCCCGAGTCAAGAATTGGGGCCTCACAATCACTAGCCAATATGTTTTTCTCTCATGTTTTTCTTCGTCCATGATTCAATATTCTGGTGTTTAGAGGAACCACACCAATCCATCCCAAACTTGGTGGTTAAACTCTACTCCGATGACGACGATACCATAGGGGAGGGGTTGACATTTTCTCGATTGAGTCAACCTAACCACTAAAAAATATGGTCACATCTCAACCCCTACCCTGAGATTGAAAATATTTGACATTTGTAACTGTGGCTCGTGTGATATTTGAGATTTTCTAGATTTTAGTTATTAATGCCACGTGGATAAATAGTTTTTTAATTAATTAATTTTATTATATATATATATATATAATAACAACCTAAGAACCAGTCATGTTGTATTGGATTGGGTTGTGAACTCTATTCGAGTTGCTCGAGTTATCAAATCAACCAATTTTGATAAAAATATATTGATAAATTGATTAATAAAGTGATAAAGAATAAATTAACACAAATTATAAATTATAAATACTAAATTAATTTGGACTATTTTTTCAATTAAACAAATATTTTAGGTAAAAATTTGAATTACTGACTTCAAGAAAAAAAAATTAATATATAAAGGTAAAGAAATTATTATTTTATTATTATTTTTTATTTTTATTTTTTCTATACCATTATAACGGTTCTTTTTTATTAAAAAGACAATCTTATCCCTAAACTCGCTCGGCTCACTCCAAACGACTATAACTTAGTGCATTTCTCAATTATGCATGCTTAAGATCACAAAAATACAGTTTTATCTCTTGGTGATACTAAGAAACTCATCAAGAGAAACAATTATCTCGATCTCATTTTTGTTGTCGGGAGAGAATGTCCCTCTTGAAACATACAGTACGTTAGGAGAAGCTATCTTTTCACGAAGACGTAAAATTTTCGTTTTAAGAAGATTTCTCTCGTGTCGATCTCTCAGCTTCTTCTGACCTATTTATCGTCGATTGACTTGTGATATTATTATCTCAAACCCTAATAAACTGTACAAGATAAGGAACTTTGGATTATGCTTCGTGTATCGTAGATTGACTATGTTCTTTATCGTGGATTACGCTTCGAGTATCGTAGATAAGGAACTTTAGTTTAATCCAATTAACAAATTTTACTCAGTTTGTTGGATAATGTTTTTGTTTTATGTTTTTTAAGATCGTGTCAAATTATTATTAACGCTTC
>NW_019274324.1:0-2248 GCF_002738345.1 Cucurbita maxima
CAAAATTTGATATGATCTAGAACGAACACGCACGGATCATCACATCCAACGACTAGTATTCAAAGCCAAGGTCGGTAAGGCTATGATCGGAGTTGATATCTCAGAAAAATTTTCCAAGAAGTTCGATCTCTAAATAACGAAGATTTTGGAGCTCTCAAAGTCGGTTTAAGCATCTCCTATAAAGTCTGAAATAGGAGCAACAATACGGAATAAGAATCGAGAAAGGTCTATCCCCCAATCGAAGGCAATGAACGTTTAGATTATGGGTCTCCTACTCTCAGATTTCTTCCAAATTCGAGAGCAATCCTCCACCATTTCTCTTCAATCTTATTCCTACAGTTTCTCAACAAGATTACCCACAAGTTCTATGAAGGAATAGAGTGCTTAAAATGCCTAGAAACCATTCCCCCAATTCAATCCGCCATTGAAGAACTTCAATAAAAACTTGAAAATCCAATCCGAGGATACATGATGACTCGTCGAGCAAAAATGATTCCAATCAGTTTCTACACCTCCAAGGAATGCTTCCATGAAAGACCACGAAGAAAAATAACCTCGAGAGCATGCCGAATTGAAGGAAATAGGTTTCAAAATTAAATTGGGGATAAGAGTCGAATTCCTATTTACGATCTCTTTTCCTTCAAATTAAGGATTCCTCTAGTTTCAGAGGAAGAAGTTTAGTAAACTTGATGAAGGAATCGAGAGCTGAAACGTCATCGAACAAACTACCCACGAGATCGAAATCTTGCGTTTTGAGTGAGTAGCATACCGAGAACGATTTCTAGAAGTTAAGGTCCTACACTCAAAGACGTTCCTCCAAAACCAATTCCTTTAGCTTGAAGATAAGATATGGAAGAGGTTCAATGAAGAAATAGGGCCTTGAAACCCCTAGAATCGGCTACCCAATAAGAAATCCTTTGTTTTATCTCCAACGATAAATCAGATTTTGGATGAACTTTGGAAGCGAATATCTTAGGCTACAATCCACGAGAAGGTATCAAATAAATCCCTAGCCCTTTCTTGTAACATCCATCTTTAAGTTTCACGATGAAATAAAGGAGAGAAACGTTGTAAATGTGGCTGTACAAGCCGAGTTTCAAATGGCGGCGATGCGAAAAATGCGCATCTTTTTCCTGTTTAGAGGAAGAAAACGATGATACGCCCAGTTCAACTGTCCAATTCAACTCAAAATGTGGAAGGAAATTTGAAGTAATTCAGATACTGGAAGCTCAAGAATGGAGGTCCCAAACGTCGACGACGAGACAAGTATGCCCCTTTGACTTTTTGTTAATAAATACTTGTAGAAATCGCTTGGATTTTCATATGAACCCTAAACCAAGTCTGAATTAAGAATATATGAAAGAAAAATCCGAAGAACTGTGAGTTAAGACCCTGAACCAATCAAATAGCTCGAGATTTAAGTAATGTTAAAATAACTCACTATCTGAGCTCCGCTGTCTATCAAATTTTAATACTAAGCATTTATAGGAGGTTGAGGTTAGATATGAAATTTAGTGATCATTGGATAAGGATAAGTAGGTAAACCAAGAAACGGTGTAAAATGACCTTAAGGGGTAAAAACTATATTATTTCAAACCCTCCAGTGTTGCTTCTACTTTGCATGAAAATGCTTCCACTAAATCATGTTACTAACTAGTTGGTTTGGTTCGGTTCAATTCTTGGGTCCACTAGATTGAATCGACCTTGCTCAATTAAACTCTTGATAATATAAAAATCATAAGTTTCTTAAATTATGTTAACTTAAAAGTTTAACCCCTAGTTTTTTTTAGAATGTTTAGCTCTGTGTCTAGTTGATCTCTAAATGCTTAAAAGTATCTAATAAAACTTCTATTTAAGGAACTTTTCTGTATAAGTGATGTAAGACTTCAGGTTTATTATTAAGGACCTATTATCCTACCGTAAAACTACCATAAAGGTATAATCGACCTATTATCCTTCCACCAATAGGAGCAAAAGGCAACGTTACTAAGTGAAACTAGTTTCATGTCATTTATTCAACAATAAGGATGTTAGCATGCATTTGGAAATGAACCTAAGTGAAACTAGTTTCATGTCATTTATTCAACAATAAGGATGTTAGCATGCATTTGGAAATGAACACATATTTAAAAAATTTAGATAAAATAGAAAAGAATTGTTATCTCAATGATAATGATACTATGTGAAACTAGCCTCAAGATGCTTCCTTAACTCTTAGGGGCGGTAAACCAACGGTTCTTTCACCCAA
>NW_019274325.1:0-2581 GCF_002738345.1 Cucurbita maxima
CGTATTTAATAACCAATCTATCAACCTTATATTTGTCTCAATTCTTTTTATCTAAAATATTATATTTAAAATTTTCTCCTTTATTTTTTTTCACGTGTATTATTGTTCGTGTCTGAATTCTTAATTTATTTATCTTTTAATTCTTTGTTACGCTTCTTTTAGTCTCTAATCAAGTCTCGTTCGATAAGAATTTTTGCATATTGTGGGATAGGTTTCAGTCTCGATCTCTTATTTATAGAATTTTGAGATTTTCTCTTATGAATGAGCTTGTAGGCTTCATTTTGTGAGCGATGGTGCACTAATTGGAGCTTGAACTTTGTTGGTTGGTCTCAACAATTGAGCCTCGGGTTTATTTTGGTAGTGATATGGCAATTAGATAAGCCTAAAAGCTTACCTCCGGGATATAAAATTGCAAAAAATGTCATTAAGTTAGTTGAACCGAGCTCGAAGGATTTTCTTGACTTGGGGGTACGCTTGATCTAGGCCTACAAAGATGTTAGATAACCAAGGTTGAAAACAAGAGGAAAGAGCTTATATACCTCACAACTAGGGTTTTTTTTTAACTCTTATAGAGTTAGGATAAAAGAGGATCAGATCAGAGTTGGACTGAAATTCCACGAGTTAAGTGAGCGTTGAGTGCAACCCTTCAAAAGGAGTTGACTCTAGGCCAAAGCCAGTTATGAACTCGAGCTTCGACTCAAGGGCTAAGTTCTTATTCTGCATTGATCCGTTTTAATCTACTTTAGGCTTTTATACTTTATTTTGCCCTTAATTGCTCTAGTCCTTGATTCGTTCTTGTCGTTCTTGTGATGCAACACAGTTTTTCTGGTAATAATAATAAAAATAATAAAAATGATAAAATAAAACAAACGTCATAAAAGGTAAATACAATAAATATATGTGAAAATTCCATGCTTGGAATTCAAGTATTGGATACCCTTTATTCTTAAGTTTGAGTTGCCTCCATCATCCACTTCTATATTGTCCCATTAAGGCAACTTCCAACACTACTTTATTATAATTTATTGTGTTTAATAATTTCACTCACCCTATATTTGCCTCCCTTCTCATTTTTTAAATATTGAATTTAAAAACATTACTTTATAACGAAAACTTAACCATAATCGATATATATTCATTTTTTAAGGTTCAAAAAGCCACAGATCATTTTGACGTGCCCTCAGTAAACTATAAGTCAAGCTACTCCGCACCTTTCTTTCAAACAAATCTTTCATTTGTTTCGTCTTTCAAGCATAATCAACTTCAATCAAAGAGTCAATGAATGAACCTAGATGATAGATGCATCCTTAGTAGGTTTTTTCGTCCAAATTTTTAAAAAATTAAAAACATTTTCATGACAGCCACTAATCTTAATTTAATTGATTCCACTTTATGTTCCTGTTGTAATGGTTTGAACATAAGAGTAAAGTCTTTATTATAAACTCATCTTTTTCCAAATTATTTGTTTCTTCCAACTTTTCTAAACCTTTTGCCTTCATCGTTACATTAATTTAACTTAGCTAATAACAAAGATGCAAATAGGAATAGAAACAAAAATAATTTAGACCCACAAAAATCTCCAAGGTCCTTTTCAAAGGTCATAAAAGGACAACTTGAAGAGGAATGCATAGTCGACCCATGAAGTCGTACTTTCCGCTCCCTCCAAATATGGTTAAGTAGATGCACACTAGACTAGTCTCCAAATACGACATCAACATCACAATTTGTTATCCTTGCTCACCTAGTTGATCCAACCTGATCTCTACTAATTGAATATGGGACTAGATGAAGGGAAGCTTTACACGAAAAAAGAGGAAAAGGTCGGTATGAACCTCTCCAAGACAAAACACTATCCAAAACTATTCGATTGCAGAGGCAATCCAAACAACAAATGATCCTGAGATTCAACAGAGCAGTCTAACATAATAGAATAACCCAACTATAATATATCACGAACTACCAACTCAGCAATGAAAGAAACATATCCCAAGAAGTTAGAAATCATCTCGGTCGGGTCCGATAGCTTCGCAGAACTCACCACAAAAAAATGGTCAGAGCAATGAGGAATCCAAAGGACCCATCCTCTCTGGTCAAACATGATGGTATTAAGTGTACAAGAGGCAAAAGTACAATAAGATACTTCCTAGAACTTTCATTCAATAATAAAAGAAGAAAAATTCTAGAGATGCTGAAAATGGTCATTCTTTGAGATCATTCAATAGTTTCTTTTAAGTTCAACCACATGCGAGCGAGGATTGAGATTTAAATATCGAGCCTTCTTAGTTGAATTATGCTCGAGTTGGTAACGACAACTAAAAAGTAAAAAAGAAAAACTGTGAACGAGTCTAATGGTATTGTGAACTTGAGGCCTGTAATAAGCAGGAGTAACCCAAACAACACTAGAATTGCTTCTAGAGTTCAAATGAACTCGTGAGAATCTAGCTAGGCAACTTCTGCTATTTCACTATAATCTTAAAAAGACTATAATGGATTAGTCTCTACCAAGGATCTCTAAACAATCCAATCCCCATCTTTCTCCTAGAATCAACTCGGGGTTACAACTCAACGAACTTTTTGAAAA
>NW_019274326.1:0-710 GCF_002738345.1 Cucurbita maxima
CAAATCGAACCAAACTTCGGAAACCCAAATCGTGGAAGTTTGAAGTACGTTCTAAAAAAACCGAGTCACGATCGTCGTTTTTCGAACGTTTTGTGGGGAATGATAAGGCTTGATCATTTAGGATATTCTTTCTAAGAAACGGAGTGCATAAAACCGTCAACAGAGTTCTTCAAATCGAACCCTACTTCGGAAACCCCAAACCCGGGAAGTTTGAAGTACGTGCTAAAAAAACCGAGTAACGATCGTCGTTTTTCGAAGGTTTTGTGAGGAATGACAAGGCTTGATGATTTATAATATTATTTCTAAGAAACGGAGTGCATAAAACCGTCAACAGAGTTCTTCAAATCGAACCCTACTTCGTAAACCCAAATCGTGGAAATTTTAATTACGTGCTAAAAAAACCGAGTCACGATCGTCGTTTTTCAAAGGTTTTATGAGGAATGATAAGGATTGATGATTTATCATATTATTTCTAAGAAATGGAGTGCATAAAAACGTCAACAGAGTTCTTCAAATCGAACCAAACTTCGGAAACCCAAATCGTGGAAGTTTGAAGTACGTTCTAAAAAAACCGAGTCATGATCGTCGTTTTTCGAACGTTTTGTGAGGAATGATAAGGCTTGATCATTTAGGATATTCTTTCTAAGAAACGGAGTGCATAAAACCGTCAACAGAGTTCTTCAAATCGAACCCTACTTCGGAAACCCCAA
>NW_019274326.1:1043-2580 GCF_002738345.1 Cucurbita maxima
GAAGTTTGAAGTACGTGCTAAAAAAACCAAGTAACAATCGTCGTTTTTCGAAGGTTTTGTGAGGAATGACAAGGCTTGATGATTTAGAATAATATTTCTAAGAAACGGAGTGCATAAAACTGTCAACAGAGTTCTTGAAATCGAATCGTACTTCGGAAACCCAAATCATGAAAATTTTAATTACGTGCTAAAAAAACTGAGTCACGATCGTCGTTTTTCGAAACTTGTGTGAGGAATGATAAGGCTTGATGATTTATCATATTATTTCTAAGAAACGGAGTGCATAAAAACGTCAACAGAGTTCTTCAAATCGAACCCTACTTCGGAAACCCAAATCGTGGAAGTTTGAAGTACGTGCTAAAAAAACCGAGTAACGATCGTCGTTTTACGAAGGTTTTGTGAGGAATGACAAGGCTTGATGATTTAGAATATTATTTCTAAGAAACGGAGTGCATAAAACCGTCAACAAAGTTCTTCAAATCGAACCCTACTTCGGAAACCCAAATCGTGGAAGTTTGAAGTACGTGCTAAAAAAACCGAGTAACGATCGTCGTTTTTCGAAGGTTTTGTGAGGAATGACAAGGCTTGATGATTTAGAATATTATTTCTAAGAAACAGAGTGCATAAAAACGTCAACAGAGTTCTTTAAATCGAACCCTACTTCGAAAACAAAAATCGTGGAAGTTTGAAGTACGTGCTAAAAAAACCGAGTAACGATCGTCGCTTTTCGAAGGTTTTGTGAGGAATGACAAGGCTTGATGATTTAGAATATTATTTCTAAGAAACGGAGTGCATAAAAACGTCAATAGAGTTCTTCGAATCGAACCCTACTTCGGAAACCCAAATCGTGGAAGTTTGAAGTACGTGCTAAAAAAACCGAGTAACGATCGTCGTTTTTCGAAGGTTTTGTGAGGAATGACAAGGCTTGATGATTTAGAATATTATTTCTAAGAAACGGAGTGCATAAAAACGTCAACAGAGTTCTTCAAATCGAACCCTACTTCGAAAACAAAAATTGTGGAAGTTTAAAGTACGTGCTAAAAAAACCGAGTAACGATCGTCGTTTTTCGAAGGTTTTGTGAGGAATGACAAGGCTTGATGATTTAGAATATTATTTCTAAGAAACGGAGTGCATAAAATCGTCAACAGAGTTCTTCAAATCGAACCCTACTTCGAAAACAAAAATCGTGGAAGTTTGAAGTACGTGCTAAAAAAACCGAGTCACGATCGTCGTTTTTCGAAGGTTTTGTGAGGAATGATAAGGCTTGATGATGTAGAATATTATTTCTAAGAAACGGAGTGTATAAAACCGTCAACAGAGTTCTTCAAATCGAACCCTACTTCGGAAACCCAAATCTGGGAAATTTGAAGTACGTTCTAAAAAAACCGAGTCACGATCGTCGTTTTTCGAAAGTTGTGTGAGGAATGATAAGGCTTGATGATTTATCATATTATTTCTAAGAAACGGAGTGCAAAGAACCGTCAACAGAGTTCTTCAAATCGAACCCTACTTCGGAACCCTAAATCTCGGAAGTTT
>NW_019274327.1:0-1253 GCF_002738345.1 Cucurbita maxima
TGCTAAAAAAACCGAGTCACGGTTGACGTTTTTCTAAAGTTTTGTGAGGAATGTTTACGATTGATGATTTAGAACAGAATTTCCAACAATCGGAGTGCATCAAAAAAGTAAAAGAGTCCTTCAAATCAAACCCTACTTCGGAAATCCAAATCTGGGACGTTTGAAGTACGAGCTAAAATAACCTAGTCACGATCGACATTTTTAAAAAGTTTTGTGGGGAATGATTAGGCTTGATGATGTAGAATACAATTTCGAACAAACGGAGTCCATCAAAAGAGTAAAAGAGTCCTTCAAATCGAACCCTACTTCGGAAACCCAAATCTGGGACGTTTGAAGTACGTGCTAAAATAACCGAGTCACGATCGACATTTTTAAAAAGTTTTGTGGGGAATGATTAGGCTTGATGATTTAGAATAGATTTTCGAAGAAACGGAGTGCATCAAAACAGTAAAGGAGTTCTTCAAATCGAACCCTACTTCGAAAACCCAAATCTGGGACGTTTGAAGTACGTTTTAAAAAAACTGAGTCACGGTCGACGTTTTTCAAAACTTTTGTGGGGAATGATTAGGCTTGATGATGTAGAATACAATTTCGAACAAACGGAGTCCATCAAAACAGTAAAAGAGTCCTTCAATTAGAACCCTACTTCGGAAACCCAAATCTGGGACGTTTGAAGTACGTGCTAAAAAAACAGAGTCACGATCGACATTTTTAAAAAGTTTTGTGGGGAATGATTAGGCTTGATAATTTGGAATAGATTTTCGAAGAAACGGAGTGCATCAAAACAGTAAAGGAGTTCTTCAAATCGAACCCTACTTCGAAAACCCAAATCTGGGACGTTTGAAGTACGTTTTTAAAAAAAAGAGTCACGGTCGACGTTTTTCAAAACTTTTGTGGGGAATGATTAGGCTTGATGATGTAGAATACAATTTCGAACAAACGGAGTGCATCAAAACAGTAAAAGAGTGCTTCATATCGAACCCTATTTCCAAAACTCAACTCTGGTACGATTGAAGTATGTGCTAAAAAAACAGAGTCACGGTCGACGTTTTTTTTTAAGTTTTGTGAGGAATGTTTACGGTTGATGATTTAGAACAGAATTTCCAACAAACGGAGTGCATCAAAACAGTAAAAGAGTGCTTCATATCGAACCCTATTTCCAAAACTCAACTCTGGTACGATTGAAGTATGTGCTAAAAAAACAGAGTCACGGTCGACGTTTTTTTTTAAGTTTTGTGAGGAATGTTTGGCTT
>NW_019274327.1:1298-2581 GCF_002738345.1 Cucurbita maxima
CAAATCTGGGACGTTTGAAGTACGTGCTAAAAAAACCGAGTCATGATCGACATTTTTAAAACGTTTTGTGGGGAATGATTAGGCTTGCTGATGTAGAATACAATTTCGAACAAACGGAGTCCATCAAAAGAGTAAAAGAGTCCTTCAAATCGAACCCTACTTCGGAAACCCAAATCTGGGACGTTTGAAGTACGTGCTAAAAAAACTAGTCACGAATCGACGTTTTTCGAATGTTTTGTGGGGAATGATAAGGCTTGATGATTTAGAATATNGAGTTCTTCAAATCGAACCCTATTTCCGAAACTCAAATCTGGAACGATTGAAGTACGTGCTAAAAAAACCGAGTCACGGTTGACGATTTTCTAAAGTTTTGTGAGGAATGTTTACGATTGATGATTTAGAACAGAATTTCCAACAATCGGAGTGCATCAAAAAAGTAAAAGAGTCCTTCAAATCGAACCCTACTTCGGAAATCCAAATCTGGGACGTTTGAAGTACGTGCTAAAATAACCGAGTCACGATCGACATTTTTAAAAAGTTTTGTGGGGAATGATTAGGCTTGATGATGTAGAATACAATTTCGAACAAACGGAGTCCATCAAAAGAGTAAAAGAGTCCTTCAAATTGAACCCTACTTCGGAAACCCAAATCTAGGACGTTTTAAGTACGTGCTAAAATAACCGAGTCACGATCGACATTTTTAAAAAGTTGTGTGGGGAATGATTAGGCTTGATGATGTAGAATACAATTTCGAACAAACGGAGTCCATCAAAAGAGTAAAAGAGTCCTTCAAATCGAACCCTACTTCGGAAACCCAAATCTGGGACGTTTGAAGTACGTGCTAAAAAAAAAGAGTCACGATCGACATTTTTAAAAAGTTTTGTGGGGAATGATTAGGCTTGATAATTTGGAATAGATTTTCGAAGAAACGGAGTGCATCGAAACAGTAAAGGAGTTCTTCAAATCGAACCCTACTTCGAAAACCCAAATCTGGGACGTTTGAATTACGTTTTAAAAAAACCGAGTCACGGTCGACGTTTTTCAAAACATTTGTGGGGAATGATTAGGCTTGATGATTTAGAATACAATTTCGAACAAACGGAGTGTATCAAAACAGTAAAAGAGTGCTTCATATCGAACCCTATTTTCGAAACTCAAATCTGGGACGATTGAAGTACGTGCTAAAAAAACCGAGTCACGGTCGACGTTTTTCTAAAGTTTTGTGAGGAATGTTTACGGTTGATGATTTAGAACAGAATTTCCAACAATCGGAGTGCATCCAA
>NW_019274329.1:0-251 GCF_002738345.1 Cucurbita maxima
TGGAAAAACGACGATCGTGACTAGGTTTTTTTAGCACGTACTTCAAATTTCCCAGATTTGAGTTTCCGAAGTAGGGTTCGATTTGAAGAACTCTGTTGACGGTTTTATGCACTCCGTTTCTTATAAATAATATTCTAAATCATCAAGCCTTATCATTCCTCATAAAACTTTCGAAAAACGACGATCGTGACTCGATTTTTTTAGCACGTACTTCAAACTTCCACGATTTGGGTTTCTGAAGTAGGGTTCGA
>NW_019274329.1:256-638 GCF_002738345.1 Cucurbita maxima
GCACTCCGTTTCATAGAAATAATATTCTAAATCATCAAGTCTTATCATTCCTCACAAAACCTTCGAAAAACGACGATCGTGACTCGATTTTTTTAGCACGTACTTCAAACTTCCACGATTTGGGTTTTCGAAGTAGGGTTCGATTTGAAGAACTCTGTTGACGTTTTTATGCACTCCATTTCTTAGAAATAATATGATAAATCATGAAGCCTTATCATTCCTCACAAAACCTTCGTAAAACGACGATCGTGACTAGGTTTTTTTAGCACGTACTTCAAACTTCTACAATTTGGGTTTTCGAAGTAGGGTTCGATTTGAAGAACTCTGTTGACGGTTTTATGCACTCCGTTTCTTAGAAATAATATTCTAAATCATCAAACCT
>NW_019274329.1:773-2578 GCF_002738345.1 Cucurbita maxima
AAATCATCAAGCCTTATCATTCCTCACAAAACCTTCGAAAAACGGCGATCGTGACTCGGTTTTTTTAGCACGTACTTTAAACTTCCACGATTTGGGTTTCGAAGTAGGGTTCGATTTGAAGAACACTGTTGACGGTTTTATGCGCTCCGTTTCTTAGAAATAATATGATAAATCATCAAGCCTTATCATACCTCATAAAACTTTCGAAAAACGACGATCTTGACTCAGTTTTTTTAACACGTACTTCAAACTTCCACGATTTGGGTTTACGAAGTAGGGTTCGATTTGAAGAACTCTGTTGACGNTTTAGCACGTAATTCAAATTTCCACGATTTGGGTTTTCGAAGTAGGGTTCGATTTGAAGAACTCTGTTGACGGTTTTATGCACGCCGTATCTTAGAAATAATATGATAAATCATGAAGCCTTATCATACCTCATAAAACTTTCGAAAAACGACGATCTTGACTCAGTTTTTTTAACACGTACTTCAAACTTCCACGATTTGGGTTTACGAAGTAGGGTTCGATTTGAAGAACTCTGTTGACGGTTTAATGCACTCCGTTTCTTAGAAATAATATGATAAATCATCAAGCCTTATCATTCCTCACAAAACCATCGAAAAACGACGATCGTGACTCGGTTTTTTTAGCACGTAATTCAAATTTCCACGATTTGGGTTTCTGAAGTAGGGTTCGATTTGAAGAACTCGGTTGACGGTTTTATGCACTCCTTCTCATAGAAATAATATGATAAATCATGAAGCCTTATCATTCCTCACAAAACCTTCGAAAAACGACGATCGTGACTCGGTTTTTTTAGCACGTACTTCAAATTTTCCAGATTTGAGTTTCCGAAGTAGGGTTCGATTTGAAGAACTCTGTTCACGGTTTTATGCACTCCGTCTCTTAGAAATAATATGATAAATCATCAAGCCTTATCATTCCTCACAAAACCTTCGAAAAACGACGATCGTGACTCGGTTTTTTTAGCACGTAATTCAAATTTCCACGATTTGGGTTTCGAAGTAGGGTTCGATTTGAAGAACACTATTGACGGTTTTATGCGCTCCGTTTCTTAGAAATAATATGATAAATCATCAAGCCTTATTATACCTCATAAAACTTTCGAAAAACGACGATCTTGACTCAGTTTTTTTAACACGTACTTCAAACTTCCACGATTTGGGTTTACGAAGTAGGGTTCGATTTGAAGAACTCTGTTGACGGTTTAATGCACTCCGTTTCTTAGAAATAATATGATAAATCATCAAGCCTTATCATTCCTCACAAAACCATCGAAAAACGACGATCGTGACTCGGTTTTTTTAGCACGTACTTCAAATTTTCCAGATTTGAGTTTCCGAAGTAGGGTTCGATTTGAAGAACTCGGTTGACGGTTTTATGCACTCCGTCTCATAGAAATAATATTCTAAATCATCAAGCCTTATCATTCCTCACAAAACCATCGAAAAACGACGATCGTGACTCGGTTTTTTTAGCACGTACTTCAAATTTCCACGATTTGAGTTTCCGAAGTAGGGTTCGATTTGAAGAACACTGTTGACGGTTTTATGCACTCCGTTTGTTAGAAAGAATATTCTAAATGATCAAGCCTTATCATTCCTCACAAAACTTTCGAAAAACGACGATCGTGACTCGGTTTTTTTAGCACGTACTACAAATTTTCCAGATTTGAGTTTCCGAAGTAGGGTTCGATTTGAAGAACTCTGTTGACGGTTTTATGCACTCCGTTTCTTAGAAATAATATTCTAAATCATCAAGCCTTATCATTCCTCACAAAACTT
>NW_019274330.1:0-2524 GCF_002738345.1 Cucurbita maxima
ATTGAATATTGACAAACATGAGAGTTTTCGTTGTCAGCTCAACATGGTGTGGTGAAAACTTTTGATGGAAGATTGACATAAGAAAATTAAGTCTCCAATACCAGTCCATTGCAACCATCAATCTACAATTTTTCTAGCAGATTCGCCTAGCAGACATGTTTACAAAACGGCTGAATATTTTAGGAGAGAGACCTACATATATTTTAGGAGAGAGACCTACATATATTTTAGGAGAGGAGAGAGACCTACATATATTTGAGGAAGAGACCTACATATTTGTCTCTATCTATTTGTAGGAGAGAGACCTTTTAGAAGAGAGACTTACATATATTTTAGGAGAGACCAACATATTTGTCTCTACCTATTTTTAAGGAAGGAGACCTATATTTTAGGAGGGAGACCTACATATATTTTAGGAGACCTACATATATTTTAGGAGACCTACATATTTTACGAGAGAGACCTACATATTTTAGGAGAGAGACCTACATATTTTAGCCTACATATTTTAGGAGAGACCTACATATACATATTTTAGGAGATATAGTAGATATTTTAGGAGAGAGATAGTAGATATTTTGAGATAGGAGAGACCTACATATTTTTGGAGAGAGACCTAGATATTCTAAGAGAGATCTACATATTTTAGAAGAGAGACCTAGGAGAGGGACCTAGATTTTTTAGGAGAGATATGAGAGAAATCTACATATTTTAGGAGAGACCTATATATTTTAGAATATCGACCTAGATATTTTCAGAGAGATAGGAGAGAGATCTAAAATCTATTCTAGGAGAAAGACACCTACCTATTTTAGAAGAGAGACCTATATTACCTATTTTAATTGAGAGACCTACATATGGTAGGACAGAGACTACATATTTTAAGAGAGAGACCTACATACATATTTTAGTTGAGAGAACTACATACATATTTTAAGAGAGAGACCTACCTATTTTAGGAGAGAGAGACCTATTTGCCTAGCAGACTTGTTTACAAAAGAGTTGAATACTACAAACATGAGAGTTTTCGCTGTCAGCTAAACATGGTATAGTGAATTAGACCTACATATTTTAGGAGAGAGACCTACCTATTTTAGGAGAGAGACCTATATTTTAGGAGTGAGACCTAGATATTTTAGGAGAGATAGGAGAGAGACCTACTTTTTTTTTAGGAGGGAGACCTACCTATTTTAGAAGAGAGACCTACATAGGAGAGAGAAACATACCTATTTTTGGGGAGAGACCTACATATTTTAGGTTTTAGGGGAGAGACCTATATTACCTATTTTAATTGAGAGACCTATCTATTTTAGGACAAAGACTCCATATTTTAAGAGAGAGACCTACCTACATATTTTAGTTGAGAGAACTACATACATATTTTAGTTGAGAGAACTACATCCATATTTTAAGAGAGAGATGTTTTAGGGGAGAAATACCTAGATATTGTAGGAGGGAGATCTAGATATTTTAGGAGAGATAAGAGAGATCTACATATTTATTTTAGGAGAGAAACCTACCTATTTTAGGAGGAAGACCTACCTATTTTATAGGAGAGAGATTTAGCTATTTTAGAAGGGAGAATTATGAGAGATAGTAGATATTTTAGGAGGGAGACCTCCATATTTTAGGAGAGAGACCTAGGCATGTTAGGAGAGAGATATAGATATTTTAAGAGAGATAGAAAGAGAAAGAATAGATATTTTAGGAGAGAAACCTAGATATTTTAGATATTTTAAATATTTTAGGAGAGAGACGTAGATATTTTAGATATTTTAAATATTTTAGGAGAGAGACGTAGATATTTTAGATATTTTAAATATTTTAGGAGAGAGACTTACATACCTAGATATTTTAGGAGAGAGACCTAGATACTACCTATTTTAATTGAGAGACCTACCTATTTTAGGACAAATACTACATATTTTAAGAGAGAAATCTACATACATATTTTAGTTGAGAGAACTACATACATATTTTAAGAGAGAGACCTACCTGTTTTAGGAGAGAAATACCTAGATATTGTAGGAGGGAGACCTAGATATTTTAGGAGAGATTAGAGAAATCTACCCATTTATTATAGGGGAGAAACCTACCTATTTTAGGAGGAAGACCTACCTATTTTATAGGAGAGAGATTTAGCTATTTTAGAAGGGAGAATTATGAGAATTAGAAGAGATAGTAGATATTTTAGGAGGGAGACCTCCATATTTTAGGAGAGAGACCGAGGCATGTTAGGAGAGAGATATAGATATTTTAAGAGAGATATTGTAGGAGAGAGACCTACATATTTTAGATATTTTAAATATTTTAGGAGAGAGACCTAGATATTTTAGATATTTTAAATATTTTAGGAGAGAGACTTACATACCTAGATATTTTAGGAGAGAGACCTACATACTTAGATATTTTAGGTGGAGAGACTTAGATACATAAATATTTTAGGGAAGAGAGACCTATATTGTAGGAGAGAGACTTATGGGAGAGAGACCTAGATTATTTAGGAGATAAACTAGATATTTGA
>NW_019274331.1:0-2256 GCF_002738345.1 Cucurbita maxima
TTAAAAGTTTCTTAAAATATGGACTGTTACTCGGTTTTTTTAGCACGTGTCGGTTTGGCGTTTGTCAATTAGGCTTTGGATTTTAAGAAATTTATTGTTGCTTTATACACTCCGTTTCTTCCATTTTCAATCATCAGGCCTAATCATTCCCGACAAAAGTTTTGGAAAACATTCACAGTCAGTCGTTTTTTATATCACTTGTTTCAAAAGCCCACGTTCGGGGTTTACGAAACAAGGTTTCAATTTTAAGCTCATTTTTCCTGCTTTATACACTCCGTTTCTTCGACCATCTATTAGAAATCATCATGCCTAATCATTCGCCATAAAAGTTTTGAGAAACATGGATAGTTACTCGGTTTTTTTAGCACGTTTTTCAAACGTCCCGGTTTGGGGTTTGCGAATTAGGGTTACGATTTCAAGCACTATTTTACTGCTTTATACACTCTCTTTCTTCGACATTCTTTTGTAAAAAATCATGCTTAATCACTCCCCTTAAAAGTTTCTTAAAATATGGACTGTTACTCGGTTTTTTTAGCACGTGTCGGTTTGGCGTTTGTGAATTAGGCTTTCGATTTTAAGAAATTTATTGCTGCTTTATACACTCCGTTTCTTCCATTTTAAATCATCAGGCCTAATCATTCCCCACAAAAGTTTTGGAAAACATTCACAGTTACTCGTTTTTTATAGCACGTGTTTCAAAAGCCCACGTTCGGGGTTTACGAAACAGGGTTTCAATTTTAAGCACATTTTTCCTGCTTTATACACTCCGTTTCTTCGACCCTCTATTAGAAATCATCATGCCTAATCATTCGCCATAAAAGTTTTGAGAAACATGGATAGTTACTCGGTTTTTTTAGCACGTTTTTCAAACGTCCAGGTTTGGGTTTTGCGAATTAGAGTACGATTTCAAGCACTATTTTACTGCTTTATACACTCGGTTTCTTCGACATTCTTTTGTAAAAAATCATGCTTAATCACTCCCCTTAAAAGTTTCTTAAAATATGGACTGTTACTCGGTTTTTTTAGCACGTGTCGGTTTGGCGTTTGTGAATTAGGCTTTCGATTTGAAGAAATTTACTGCTGCTTTATACACTCCGTTTCTTCCATTATGAATCATCAGGCCTAATCATTCCCCCACAAAAGTTTTGGAAAACATTCACAGTTACTCGTTTTTTATAGCACGTGTTTCAAAATGCCCACGTTCGGGGTTTACGAAACAGGGTTTCAAGTTTAAGCACATTTTTCCTGCTCTATACACTCCGTTTCATCGACCCTCTTTTAGAAATCATCATGCCTAATCATTCGCCATAAAAGTTTTGAGAAACATGGATAGTTACTCGGTTTTTTAGCACCTTTTTCAAACGTCCCGGTTTGGGGTTTGCGAATTAGGGTTACGATTTCAAGCATTATTTTACTGCTTTATACACTCTCTTTCTTCGACATTCTTTTGTAAAAAATCATGCTTAATCACTCCCCTTAAAAGTTTCTTAAAATATGGACTGTTACTCGGTTTTTTTAGCACGTGTCGGTTTGGTGTTTGTGAATAAGGCTTTCGATTTTAAGAAATTGATTGCTGCTTTATACACTCCGTTTCTTAAATTTTAAATCATCATGCCTAATCATTCCCCACAAAAGTTTTGGAAAACATTCACAGTTACTCGTTTTTTATAGCACGTGTTTCAAAAGCCCACGTTCGGGGTTTACGAAACAGGGTTTCAATTTTAAGCACATTTTTCCTGCTCTATACACTCCGTTTCTTCGACCCTCTATTAGAAATCATCATGCCTAATCATTCGCCATAAAAGTTTTGAGAAACATGGATAGTTACTAGGTTTTTTTAGCAAGTTTTTCAAACGTTCCGGTTTGGGGTTTGCGAATTAGGGTTACGATTTCAAGCACTATTTTTCTGCTTTATACACTCTCTTTCTTCGACATTCTTTTGTAAAAAATCATGCTTAATCACTCCCCTTAAAAGTTTCTTAAAATATGGACTGTTACTCGGTTTTTTTAGCACGTGTCGGTTTGGCGTTTGTGAATTAGGCTTTCGATTTTAAGAAATTTATTGTTGCTTTATACACTCCGTTTCTTCCATTTTGAATCATCAGGCCTAATCATTCCCCACAAAAGTTTTGGAAAACATTCACAGTTAGTCGTTTTTTATAGCACTTGTTTCAAAAGCCCACGTTCGGGGTTTACAAAACAGGGTTTCAATTTTAAGCACATTTTTCCTGCTTTATACACTTCGTTTCTTCGACC
>NW_019274331.1:2408-2575 GCF_002738345.1 Cucurbita maxima
GGTTTCAATTTTAAGCACATTTTTCCTGCTTTATACACTTCGTTTCTTCGACCCCCTATTAGAAATCATCATGCCTAATCATTCGCCATAAAAGTTTTGAGAAACATGGATAGTTACTCAGTTTTTTTAGCACGTTTTTCAAACGTCCCGGTTTGGGGTTTGCGAAT
>NW_019274332.1:0-2575 GCF_002738345.1 Cucurbita maxima
ACTAAAAGAGTTCTTCAAATCGAACCCTTCTTCTGAAACCCAAACAGGGAAGTTTTTAGTCCGTGCTAAAAAAATCGAGTCACAATCTTTGTTTTTTGAAAGTCTTGTGAGTAATGATAAGGCTTGACAATTTAGAATATTATTTCTAAGAAACGGAGTGCACAAAACAGTAAAAGAGTTCTTCAAATCGAACCCTTCTTCTGACACCCAAACAAGGAAGATTTTAGTCCGTGCTAAAAAAACCAAGTCACGCTCTTCGTTTTTCGAAAGTCTTGTGAGGAACGATAAGGCTTGACGATTTAGAATATTAGTTCTAAGAAACGGACTGCATAAAAATGTAAAAGAGTTCTTCAAATGGAACCCTTCTTCGGAAACCCAAACAGGGAAGTTTGTAGTACGTGCTAAAAAAACCGAGTCACGGTCGATGTTTGTCGAAAGTTTTGTGAGAAATGATAAGGCTTGATGATTTAAAATATTATTTCTAAGAAACGGAGTGCGTAAAACAGTAAAAGAGTTCTTCAAATGGAACCCTTCTTCGGAAACCCAAACAGGGAAGTTTGTAGTACGTGCTAAAAAAACCGAGTCACAATCTTCGTTTTTCGAAAGTCTTGTGAGTAATGATATGGCTTGACAATTTAGAATATTATTTCTAAGAAACGGAGTGCACAAAACAGTAAAAGAGTTCTTCAAATCGAACCCTACTTCTGAAACCCAAACAGGGAAGATTTTAGTCCGTGCTAAAAAAACAAAGTCACGCTCTTCATTTTTCGAAAGTCTTGTGAGGAACGACAAGGCTTGACGATTTAGAATATTATTTCTAAGAAACGAACTGCATAAAAAAGTAAAAGAGTTCTTCTAATGGAACCCTTCGTCGGAAACTCAAATAGGGAAGTTTGTAGTACGTGCTAAAAAAACCGAGTCACGGTCGACGTTTGTTGAAAGTTTTGTCAGGAATGATAAGGCTTGATGATTTAGAATATTATTTCTAAGAAACGGAGTGCACAAAAAACTAAAAGAGTTCTTCAAATCGAACCCTTCTTCTGAAACCCAAACAGGGAAGTTTTTAGTCCGTGCTAAAAACACCGAGTCACAATCTTCGTTTTTTGAAAGTCTTGTGAGTAATGATAAGGCTTGACAATTTAGAATATTATTTCTAAGAAACGGAGTGCACAAAACAGTAAAAGAGTTCTTCAAATCGAACCCTTCTTCTGAAACCCAAACAGGGAAGTTTTTAGTCCGTGCTAAAAACACCGAGTCACAATCTTCGTTTTTTGAAAGTCTTGTGAGTAATGATAAGGCTTGACAATTTAGAATATTATTTCTAAGAAACGGAGTGCACAAAACAGTAAAAGAGTTCTTCAAATCGAACCCTTCTTCTGAAACCCAAACAGGGAAGATTTTAGTCCGTGCCAAAAAAACCAAGTCACGCTCTTCGTTTTTCGAAAGTCTTGTGAGGAACGATAAGGCTTGACGATTTAGAATATTATTTCTAAGAAACGAACTAAATCAAAAAGTACAAGAGTTCTTCTCATGGAACCCTTCTTCGGAAACACAAATAGGGAAATTTGTAGTACGTGCTAAAAAAACCGAGTCACGGTCGACGTTTGTCGAAAGTTTTGTCAGGAATGATAAGGCTTGATGATTTAGAATATTATTTCTAAGAAACGGAGTGCGTAAAATAGTAAAAGAGTTCTTCAAATCGAACCCTCTTCGGAAACCCAAACAGGGAAGTTTGTAGTACGTGCTAAAAAAACCGAGTCACGGTCGACGTTTGTCGAAAGTTTAGTGAGGAATGATAAGGCTTGATGATTTAGAATATTATTTCTAAGAAACGGAGTGCGTAAAACAGTAAAAGAGTTTTTCTAATGGAACCCTTCTTCGGAAACTTAAACAGGGAAGTTTGTAGTACGTGCTAAAAAAACCGAGTCATGGTCGACGTTTGTCGAATGTTTTGCGAGGAATGATAAGGCTTGATAATTTAGAATATTATTTCTAAGAAACGGAGTGCGTAAAATAGTAAAAGAGTTCTTGAAATCGAACCCTCTTTGGAAACCCAAACAGGGAAGTTTGTAGTACGTGCTAAAAAGACCGAGTTACGGTCGACGTTTGTCGAAAGTTTTGTGAGGAATGATAAGGCTTGATGATTTAGAATATTATTTCTAAGAAACGGAGTGCATAAAACAGTAAAAGAGTTTTTCTAATGGAACCCTTCTTCGGAAACTTACACAGGGAAGTTTGTAGTACGTGCTAAAAAAACCGAGTCACGGTCGACGTTTGTCGAAAGTTTTGTGAGGAATGATAAGGCTTGATGATTTAGAATATTATTTCTAAGAAACGGAGTGCATAAAACAGTAAAAGAGTTTTTCTAATGGAACCCTTCTTCGGAAACTTACACAGGGAAGTTTGTAGTACGTGCTAAAAAAACCGAGTCACGGTCGACGTTTGTCAAATGTTTTGTGAGGAATGATAAGGCTTGATGATTTAGAATATTATTTCTACGAAACGGAGTGCACAAAACAGTAAAAGAGTTCTTCAAATGGAACCCTTCTTCGAAGTCCGAAAGAGGGAAGTTTGT
>NW_019274333.1:0-2574 GCF_002738345.1 Cucurbita maxima
AGCATGTTATTCACATAATTCTAGGTACTTATTACATGGATTATTGATGAACCTAGATTTATACATAATGTCATGGGATAACCGCATTTTTGTTTTATTTACGAATTAAACAAAAAGAGAGAATCTGGGATATTTAAATAAGATTTAAATATCTTAATCAAATATATGTCGGAATTAAATTGGGATTGACATTTGAATTAATATTAAATATTAAATAAATAGTTTAATTAATCATTTAATATTACTTTAATTTGAAATTAATAATTCAAATTGATTGTTGAATCAAAATGAAGAAAGTCAAAATGGTGACTTCATTTTATGAAAAAATCCATGTTAGTGGAGTTTTGAGGTGTCAAAATTTGGTTGAACCAAATGTGAATGTTTTCCAAATAAATCTCACAAATTTGAGTGGAATTTTGAGTGTCAAAATTTGGTGATCTCAAATTTGCATGAACATGCAAACATGACTCTATAAATAGAGTGATCATGGTACATGGAAGGTGGTTCTTGTTGGTGAAAAACCTTGAGAAAAACCTCTCACAAACACTCTCTTCATATATACAAAATCTTTCCCAAGTATAAGTCACTCACCGGATTCCACAATCTCGTTCTAAGGCCGGAGGATAGTGGAGAAGACAAATGGTGGTTCGAAACCGGTTCGTTAGGAAAAAGAAATTTGAACTACAAAAGGTTAGTATTCAAACTCATTAAGTTTTAATAGTTATGGACATGCTAGTTATTTACTATAATTGATGTTCTAAAAGGGCCTAAGATCCAAATTGCTAACGCATGTGTTATATTAACACATTCAGTTGCTTGTGAAACAGCGAAAGAATTTGTATGGCTTAGGAAGTTCTTAACTGATTTGGAAGTCGTTCCAAATATGCATCTTCCCGTCAATCTTTATTGTGATAACAGTGGAGCAGTTGCAAATTCAAAAGAACCAAGAATTCATGAGCGAGGAAAACATATTGAGCGCAAATATCATCTCATAAGGGAGATTGTGCAACGAGGAGATGTGATCGTCACATAGATAGCTTCAGAGCACAACATTGCTGATCCATTTTCAGAGCCCCTCACGGCTAAAGTGTATGAAGGGCACCTGGTGAGTCTAGGACTACGAGTTATGTAATCTAGGGTAAGTGGGAGAAAAGGCATGAGTATGTGATGCCCTAGTTTATTGTATTTATGTCTTTCTCTCTACTCAACATTATAAAACCCCACTAGAGTTTTAGTCCAAGTGGGAGTTTGTTGAGTTTTATGTCCTAAAACTCAAGTTTGTAAACAAAAAAATATTCTATTTTCAATCAAGTTATAATTGTTGTTTATTCAGTAAAGAGTGTTATTGAATAAAGTGAACTTTACGATCATTAATCTAAATCCAATAAACTAAGAACACTCGGGCTATAGTATGATTACTTGAACTATATGTAGAGACATAAGAGTTGATCAAGTTCAATTATATAGTCAAAATGATCTATAATATAAGGATAAGACTGAGTACCTTATTCTAGGGACACTATGGATGCGACCCACTTTTGTATATGATATAAACAATTTGATCACTAAATTGTACATGTGCATACAAGTGAATGAGGGTGTCCTATGTAATGAGTATTGCATAAGATCAGACCATGAAGAAAATCACTCTCACTTTATAATGTCGTTTACTGTTGAGACTGATTTTCTTTTCATTCGATGACCTAGGTAACTCGATCTTAATCCTGAGCTAACCATGAACTTCTGTTTATTCGGAATTATCCTTAGATTTGCATGGGTGAGAGTGGCTCAAGTTTTCCGACTCAATAGGCCTCCCATTCAAGGGGTAAGAGAGTAAATGGCTGGGGACATAGGGTGCAAGATGGTATTCACTCCTACCCACTTTTAGGGATAGAAGAGAGGTAGTTCTCTTAAACACTGACTCAGGTCTTGAACAAGGGGTCCCACCCTCTCATTGGCCTGAGAGGGATCCGATTTACTGGTTGGACCACAAACCAATTGTTCATTAGAGGATCAGTGAGACATAAGAAACAAGAAGTAACTTCAGGGGTAAAACGATAAATTGACCCAGCTCTAGTTACGAACAACCTGTGAAGGATCGACTTACTAATCATGGTTATATCAAATGGACAAAAATATATCTATAGTGAGGGGAGTGCAACTACTAGGCTATAGTGGAATGTCCTAGTAGTTAACGAATGTTGGTTAACAAGATTAATGAGTTTAACCGGTTAATCTTGGATCATTGGAGCCCATGATGCATAGGTCCATTAGGTCCCTCTGCTAGCTCATATCGGACTAAACCATAGAACAGTGTGACGAGTGAGTTCGAAGTCTTCGAATTCAAATTAGGGAGACTGCGTTACATATACACGATATATTTAACCGCATTTTTGTTTTATTTACGAATTAAACAAAAAGAGAGAATCTGAGATATTTAAATAAGTTTTAATATCTTAATCAAATATGAGGAGGAATTAATTGGGATTGTCATTTGAATTAATATTAAATATTAATTAAATAATTTAATTAATCATTTAATATTACTTTATTTGAAATTAATAATTCAAATTG
>NW_019274334.1:0-2574 GCF_002738345.1 Cucurbita maxima
AGACCGTGACTCGGTTTTTTTAACACGTACTTCAAACGTCCCAGACTTGGGTTTCCGAAGTAGGGTTCGATTTGAAGAACTCTTTTACTCTTTTATGCACACCGTTTCTTCGAAATCCTATTCTAAATCATCAAACCTAATCATTCCTCACAAATCTTTCGAAAAACGTCGACCGTGACTCGGTTTTTTTAGCACGTACTTCAAACGTCTCAGATTTGGGTTTCCGAAGTAGGGCTCATTTTGAAGCACACTTTTACTGTTTCATGCACTCCGTTTCTTCGAAATTCTATTCTAAATCATCAAGCCTAATCAGTCCTCACAAATCTTTCGAAAAACGTCGACCGTGACTCGGTTTTTTAGCACGTACTTCAAACGTCTCAGATTTGGGTTTCCGAAGTAGGGCTCATTTTGAAGCACACTTTTACTGTTTCATGCACTCCGTTTCTTCGAAATTCTATTCTAAATCATCAAGCCTAATCATTCCTCACAAATCTTTCGAAAAACATAGACCGTGACTCGGTTTTTTTAGCACGTACTTTAAACGTCCCAGATTTGGGTTTCCGAAGTAGGGTTCGATATGAAGAACTATTTTACTGTTTTATGCACACCGTTTCTTCGAAATCTTATTCTAAATCATCAGGCCTAATCATTCCTCACAAATCTTTCGAAAAAAGTCGACCGTGACTCGGTTTTTTTAGCACGTACTTCAAACGTCTCAGATTTGGGTTTCCGAAGTAGGGTTCGATTTGAAGAACTATTTTACTGTTATATGCACACCGTTTCTTCGAAATCCTATTCTAAATCCTCAAGCCTAATCATTCCTCACAGTTCTTTCGAAAAACGTCGACCGTGACTCGGTTTTTTTAGCACGTTCTTCAAACGTCCCAGACTTGGGTTTCCGAAGTAGGGTTCGATTTAAAGAACTCTTTTACTGTTTTATGCACACCGTTTCTTCCAAATCCTATTCTAAATTATCAAGCCTAGTCATTCGTCACAAATCTTTCGAAAAAGATAGACCGTGACTCGGTTTTTTTAGCACGTACTTTAAACGTCCCAGATTTGGGTTTCCGAAGTAGGGTTCGATTTGAAGAACTCTTTTACTATTTTATGCACACCGTTTCTTCGAAATCCTATTCTAAATCATCAAGCCTAATCATTCCTCACAATTCTTTCGAAAAACGAAGACCGTGACTCGGTTTTTTTAGCGCGTACTTTAAACGTCCCAGATTTGGGTTTCCGAAGTAGGGTTCGATTTGAAGAACTATTTTACTGTTTTATGCACACCGTTTCTTCGAAATCTTATTCTAAATCATCAAGCTTAATCATTCCTCACAAATCTTTCGAAAAAAGTCGACCGTGACTCGGTTTTTTTAGCACGTACTTCAAACGTCTCAGATTTGGGTTTCCGAAGTAGGGTTCGATTTGAAGAACTCTTTTACTGTTTTATGCACACCGTTTCTTCGAAATCCTATTCTAAATCATCAAGCCTAATCATTCCTCAAAAATCTTTCTTAAAACGTCGACCGTGACTCGGTTTTTTTAGCACGTACTTCAAACGTCTCAGATTTGGGTTTCCGAAGTAGGGTTCGATTTGAAGAACTATTTTACTGTTTTATGCACACCGTTTCTTCGAAATCCTATTCTAAATCATCAAGCCTAATCATTCCTCACAAATCTTTCGAAAAACATAGACCGTGACTCGGTTTTTTTAACACGTACTTCAAACGTCCCAGACTTGGGTTTCCGAAGTAGGGTTCGATTTGAAGAACTCTTTTACTGTTTTATGCACACCGTTTCTTCGAAATCCTATTCTAAATCATCAAGCCTAATCATTCCTCACAAATCTTTCGAAAAACAAAGACCGTGACTCGGTTTTTTTAACACGTACTTCAAACGTCCCAGACTTGGGTTTCCGAAGTAGGGTTCGATTTGAAGAACTATTTTACTGTTATATGCACACCGTGTCTTCGAAATCCTATTCTAAATCATCAAGCCTAATCATTCCTCACAAATATTTCGAAAAACGTCGACAGTTACTCGGTTTTTTTAGCACGTACTTCAAACGTCCCAGATTTGGGTTTCCGAAGTAGGGTTCGATTTGAAGAACTATTTTACTATTTTATGCACACCGTTTCTTCGAAATCCTATTCTAAATCATCAAGCCTAATCATTCCTCACAAATCTTTCGAAAAACAAAGATCGTGACTCGGTTTTTTTAGCACGTACTTCAAACGTCCCAGACTAGGGTTTCCGAAGTAGGGTTCGATTTGAAGAACTATTTTACTGTTTTATGCACACCGTTTCTTCGAAATCCTATTCTAAATCATCAAGCCTAATCATTCCTCAAAAATCTTTCGAAAAAAGTCGACCGTGACCCGGTTTTTTTAGCACGTACTTCAAACGTCCCAGACTTGGGTTTCCGAAATAGGGTTCGATTTGAAGAACTTTTTTACTGTTTTATGCACATCGTTTCTTCGAAATCCTATTCTAAATCATCAAGCCTAATTATTCCTCACAAATCTTTCGAAAAACGTCGACCGTGACTCGGTTTTTTTAGCACGTACTTCAAACGTC
>NW_019274335.1:0-283 GCF_002738345.1 Cucurbita maxima
TTGGACGTTACAAGTACGTGCTAAAAAAACCGCGTCACGGTCGACGTTTCTCGAAACTTTTGTGTGGAATGTTGAGTATTGTTGATTTAAAATAGAATGTCGAATAAACGGAGTGTGGAAAGACAGTGAAAGAGTGCTTAAAATCGAAGCCCTATTTTGTGAACCATAATCCAGGACGTTTTAACCACCTGCTAAAAAAACTGAGTAGCGGTCGGCGTTTTCCGAAATTCCTGTTGGTAGTGATCGAGAATAAAGATTTAGAATAGAATTTGGAAGAAACGGA
>NW_019274335.1:660-2571 GCF_002738345.1 Cucurbita maxima
AAATTCCAGTTAGGAGTGATCGAGCATAATGATTTAGAATAGAAATTGGAAGAAACGGAGTGCATAAAACCGTAAAAGAGTGCTTAAAATCGATTCCCTAACCTTGGACGTTACAAGTACGTGCGAAAAAAACCGCGTCACGGTCGACGTTTCTCGAAACTTTTGTGTGGAATGTTGAGTATTGTTGATTTAGAATAGAATGTCGAATAAACGGAGTGTGGAAAGACAGTAAAAGAGTGCTTAAAATCGAAGCCCTATTTTGTGAACCATAATCCAGGACGTTTTAACCCCCTGCTAAAAAAACTGTGTAGCGGTCGGCGTTTTCCGAAATTCCTGTTGGTAGTGATCGAGAATAAAGATTTAGAATAGAATTTGGAAGAAACGGAGTGCATAAAACCGTAAAAGAGTGCTTAAAATCGATTCCCTAACCTTGGACGTTACAAGTACGTGCTAAAAAAACCGCGTCACGGTCGACGTTTCTCGAAACTTTTGTGTGGAATGTTTAGTATTCATTATTTAGAATAGAATGTCGAATAAACGGAGTGTGGAAAAACAGTAAAAGAGTGCTTAAAATCGAAGCCAAATTTTGTGAACCATAATCAAGGATGTTTTAACCACGTGCAAAAAAAACTGAGTAGCGGTCGGCATTTTTCGAAATTCCAGTTGGGAGTGATCGAGCATAATGATTTAGAATAGAATTTGGAAGAAACGGAGTGCATAAAACAGTAAAAGAGTGCTTAAAATCGATTCCCTAACCGTGGACGTTAGAAAAACGTGCGAAAAAAACTGCGTCACGGTCGACGTTTCTCGAAACTTTTGTGTGGAATGTTGAGTATTGTTGATTTAGAATAGAATGTCGAATAAACGGAGTGTGGAAAGACAGTAAAAGAGTGCTTAAAATCGAAGCCCTATTTTGTGAACCATAATCCAGGACGTTTTAACCACCTGCTAAAAAAACTGAGTAGCGGTCGGTGTTTTCCGAAATTCCTATTGGTAGTGATCGAGAATAAAGATTTAGAATAGAATTTGGAAGAAACGGAGTGCATAAAACAGTAAAAGAGTGCTTAAAATCGATTCCCTAACCTTGGACGTTACAAGTACGTGCTAAAAAAACCGCGTCACGGTCGACGTTTCTCGAAACTTTTGTGTGGAATGTTGAGTATTGTTGATTTAAAATAGAATGTCGAATAAACGGAGTGTGAAAAGACAGTAAAAGAGTGCTTAAAATCGAAGCCCTATTTTGTGAACCATAATCCAGGACGTTTTAACCACCTGCTAAAAAAACTGAGTAGCGGTCGGCGTTTTCCGAAATTCCTGTTGGTAGTGATCGAGAATAATGATTTAGAATAGAATGTCGAATAAATGGAGTGTGGAAAAACAGTAAAAGAGTGCTTAAAATCGAAGCCCTATTTTGTGAACCATAATCCAGGACGTTTTAACCCCCTGCTAAAAAAACTGAGTAGCGGTCGGCGTTTTCCGAAATTCCTGTTGGTAGTGATCGAGAATAATGATTTAGAATAGAATGTCGAATAAATGGAGTGTGGAAAAACAGTAAAAGAGTGCTTAAAATCGAAGCCCTATTTTGTGAACCATAATCCAGGACGTTTTAACCCCCTGCTAAAAAAACTGAGTAGCGGTCGGCGTTTTCCGAAATTCCTGTTGGTAGTGATCGAGAATAATGATTTAGAATAGAATGTCGAATAAACGGAGTGTGGAAAGACAGTAAAAGAGTGCTTAAAATCGAAGCCCTATTTTGTGAACCATAATCCAGGACGTTTTAACCCCCTGCTAAAAAAACTGAGTAGCGGTCGGCGTTTTCCAAAATTCCTGTTGGTAGTGATCGAGAATAAAGATTTAGAATAGAATTTGGAAGAAACGGAGTGCATAAAACCGTAAAAGAGTGCTTAAAAT
>NW_019274337.1:0-2568 GCF_002738345.1 Cucurbita maxima
TGAGTAGCGGTCGGCGTTCTTCGAAAGTCCTGCTCGGAGTGATCGGGCATAATGATTTAGAATAGAATTTGGAAGAAATGGAGTGCACAAAACAGTAAAAGAGTGCTTTACATCGATTCCCTAACCTAGTTAGTCAGAAATACGTGCGAAAAAAACCGTGTAACGGTCGACGTTTCTCGAAACTTTTGTTGGGAAAGTTTAGTCTTGATGATTTATAATAGAATGTCGAAGAAACGGAGTGTAGAAAAACAGTAAAAGAGTGCTTAAAATCGAAGCCCTAGTTTGTGAACCGTAATCAAGGACGTTTGAACCACGTGATAAAAAAAACTGAGTAGCGGTCGTCGTTTTTCGAAATTCCTGTTGGGAGTGATCGGGAAATATGATTTAGAATAGAATTTGGAAGCAATGGAGTGCATAAAACAGTAAAAGAGTGCTTTAAATCGAGTCCCTAGCCGGTTAGTTAGAAGTACGTGCTCAAAAAACCGTGTGACGGTCGACGTTTTTCGTAACTTTTGTTGGGAATGTTTAGTCTTGTTGATTTGGAATAGAATGTTGAAGAAACGGAGTGTAGAAAAACAGTAAAAGAGTGCATAATATTGAAGCCCTAATTTGTGAACCCTAATCTAGGACGTTTGAACCACGTGATAAAAAAACTGAGTAGCGGTCAGCGTTCTTCGAAAGTCCTGCTCGGAGTGATCGGGCATAATGATTTAGAATAGAATTTGGAAGAAATGGAGTGCACAAAACAGTAAAAGAGTGCTTTAAATCGATTCCCTAACCTGGTTAGTCAGAAATACGTGCGAAAAAAACCGCGTCACGGTCGACGTTTCTCGAAACTTTTGTTGGGAAAGTTTAGTCTTGATGATTTAGAATAGAATGTCGAAGAAACGGAGTGTAGAAAAACAGTAATAGAGTGCTTAAAATCGAAGCCCTAGTTTGTGAACCCTAATCAGAGACGTTTGAACCACGTGATAAAAAAAACTGAGTAGCGCTCGTCATTTTTCGAAATTCCTGTTGGGAGTGATCGGGAAATATGATTTAGAATAGAATTTGGAAGAAATGGAGTGCACAAAACAGTAAAAGAGTGCTTTAAATCGATTCCCTAACCTGGTTAGTCTGAAATACGTGCGAAAATAATCGAGTCACGGTCGACGTTTCTCGAAACTTTTGTTGGGAAAGTTTAGTCTTGATGATTTAGAATAGAATGTCGAAGAAACGGAGTGTAGAAAAACAGTAAAAGATTGCTTAAAATCGAAGCCCTAGTTTGTGAACCCTAATCAAGGACGTTTGAACCACGTGATAAAAAAAGCTGAGTAGCGGTCGTCGTTGTTCGAAATTCCTGTTGGGAGTGATCGGGAAATATGATTTAGAACAGAATTTGGAAGAAATGGAGTGCATAAAACAGTAAAAGAGTGCTTTAAATCGAGTCCCAAGCCGGTTAGTTAGAAGTACGTGCTCAAAAAACCGTGTGATGGTCGACGTTTCTCGTAACTTTTGTTGGGAATGTTTAGTCTTGTAGATTTGGAATAGAATGTTGAAGAAACGGAGTGTAGAAAAACAGTAAAAGAGTGCTTAAAATCGAAGCCCTAGTTTGTGAACCCTAATCAAGGACGTTTGAACCACGTGATAAAAAAAACTGAGTAGCGGTCGGCGTTCTTCGAAAGTCCTGCTCGGAGTGATCGGGCATAATGATTTAGAATAGAATTTGGAAGAAATGGAGTGCACAAAACAGTAAAAGAGTGCTTTAAATCGATTCCCTAACCTGGTTAATCAGAAATACGTGCTCAAAAAACCGTGTCACGGTCGACGTTTCTCGAAAGTTTTGTTGGGAATGTTTAGTCTTGATGATTTAGAATAGAATGTCGAAGAAACGGAGTGTAGAAAAACAGTAATAGAGTGCTTGAAATCAAAGCCCTAGTTTGTGAACCCTAATCAAGGACGTTTGAACCACGTGATAAAAAAAACTGAGTAGCGCTCGTCGTTTTTCGAAATTCCTGTTGGGAGTGATCGGGAAATATGATTTAGAATAGAATTTGGAAGAAATGGAGTGCATAAAACAGTAAAAGAGTGCTTTAAATCGAGTCCCTAGCCGGTTAGTTAGAAGTACGTGCTCAAAAAACGTGACGGTCGACGTTTCTCGTAACTTTTGTTGGGAATGTTTAGTCTTGTTGATTTACAATAGAATGTTGAAGAAACGGAGTGTAGAAAAACAGTAAAAGAGTGCATAATATTGAAGCTCTAATTTGTGAACCCTATCTAGGACGTTTGAACCACGTGATAAAAAAACAGAGTAGCGGTCGGCGTTTTTTGAAAGTCCTTCTCTGAGTGATCGGGCATAATGATTTAGAAGAGAATTTGGAAGAAATGGAGTGCATAAAACAGTAAAAGAGTGCTTTAAATCGAGTCCCTAGCCGGTTAGTTAGAAGTACGTGCTCAAAAATCCGTGTGACGATCGACGTTTCTCGAAACTTTTGTTGGGAAAGTTTAGTCTTGATGATTTGGAATAGAATGTCGAAGAAACGGAGTGTAGAAAAACAGTAAAAGAGTGCATAATATTGAAGCCCTAAT
>NW_019274338.1:0-2570 GCF_002738345.1 Cucurbita maxima
ACTTCGGAAACCCAAATCTGGGACGTTTGAAGTACGTGCTAAAAAAACCGAGTCACGGTCGACGTTTTTCTAAAGTTTTGTGAGGAATTTTTACGGTTGATGATTTAGAACAGAATTTCCAACAAACAGAGTGCATCAAAACAGTAAAAGAGTCCTTCAAATCGAACCCTACTTCGAAAACCCAAATCTGGGACGTTTGAAGTACGTGCTAAAAAAACCGAGTCACGATCGACATTTTTAAAAAGTTTTGTGGGGAATGTTTAGGCTTGACGATTTAAAATAGATTTTCGAAGAAACGGAGTGCATCAAAACAGTAAAAGAGTGCTTCAAATCGAACCCTACTTCGGAAACCCAAATCTGGGACGTTTGAAGTACGTGCTAAAAAAACCGAGTCACGGTCGACGTTTTTCTAAAGTTTTGTGAGGAATGTTTACGGTTGATGATTTAGAACAGAATTTCCAACAAACGGAGTGCATCAAAACAGTAAAAGAGTCCTTCAAATCGAACCCTACTTCGGAAACCCAAATCTGGGACGTTTGAAGTACGTGCTAAAAAAACCGAGTCACGATCGACATTTTTAAAAAGTTTTGTGGGGAATGATTAGGCTTGATGATTTAGAATAGATTTTCGAAGAAACGGAGTGCATCAAAACAGTAAAGGAGTTCTTCAAATCGAACCCTACTTCGAAAACCCAAATCTGGGACGTTTGAAGTACGTTTTAAAAAAACTGAGTCACGGTCGACGTTTTTCAAAACTTTTGTGGGGAATGATTAGGCTTGATGATGTAGAATACAATTTCGAACAAACGGAGTGCATCAAAACAGTAAAAGAGTGCTTCAAATCGAACCGTACTTCGGAAACCCAAATCTGGGACGTTTGAAGTACGTGCTAAAAAAACCGAGTCACGGTCGACGTTTTTCTAAAGTTTTGTGAGGGATGTTTACGGTTGATGATTTAGAACAGAATTTCCAACAAACGGAGTGCATCAAAAAAGTAAAAGAGTCCTTCAAATCGAACCCTACTTCGAAAACCCAAATCTGGGACGTTTGAAGTACGTGCTCAAAAAACCGAGTCACGATCGACATTTTTAAAAAGTTTTGTGGGGAATGATTAGGCTTGATGATTTAGAATATATTTTCGAAGAAACGGAGTGCATCAAAACAGTAAAGGAGTTCATCAAATCGAACCCTACTTCGAAAACCCAAATCTGGGACGTTTGAAGTACGTTTTAAAAAAACTGAGTCACGGTCGATGTTTTTCAAAACTTTTGTGGGGAATGATTAGGCTTGATGATGTAGAATACAATTTCGAACAAACGGAGTGCATCAAAATAATAAAAGAGTGCTTCAAATCGAACTGTACTTCGGAAACTCAAATCTGAGACGTTTGAAGTACGTGCTAAAAAAACCGAGTCACGGTCGACGTTTTTCTAAAGTTTTGTGAGGAATGTTTACGGTTGATGATTTAGAACAGAATTTCCAACAAACGGAATGCATCAAAACAGTAAAAGAGTCCTTCAAATCGAACCCTACTTCGGAAACCCAAATCTGGGACGTTTGAAGTACGTTTTAAAAAAACTGAGTCACGGTCGACGTTTTTCAAAACTTTTGTGGGGAATGATTAGGCTTGATGATGTAGAATACAATTTTGAACAAACAGAGTGCATCAAAACAATAAAAGAGTGCTTCAAATCGAACCGTACTTCGGAAACTCAAATCTGGGACGTTTGAAGTACGTGCTAAAAAAACCGAGTCACGGTCGACGTGTTTCTAAAGTTTTGTGAGGAATGTTTACGGTTGATGATTTAGAACAGAATTTCCAACAAACGGAATGCATCAAAACAGTAAAAGAGTCCTTCAAATCGAACCCTACTTCGNGAGTCACGGTCGACGTTTTTCTAAAGTTTTGTGAGGAATGTTTACGGTTGATGATTTAGAACAGAATTTCCAACAAACGGAATGCATCAAAACAGTAAAAGAGTTCTTCAAATCGAACCCTACTTCGAAAACCCAAATCTGGGACGTTTGAAGTACGTTTTAAAAAAACTGAGTCACGGTCGACGTTTTTCAAAACTTTTGTGGGGAATGATTAGGCTTGATGATGTAGAATACAATTTTGAACAAACGGAGTGCATCAAAACAGTAAAAGAGTACTTCATATCGAACCCTATTTCCGAAACTCAAATCTGGTACGATTGAAGTACGTGCTAAAAAAATAGAGTCACGGTCGACGTTATTTTTAATGTTTTGTGAGGAATGTTAACGGTTGATGATTTAGAACAAAATTTCCAACAATCAGAATTCATAAAAACAGTAAAAGAGTCCTTCAAATCGAACCCTACTTCGGAAACCCAAATCTGGGACGTTTGAAGTACGTGCTAAAAAAACCGAGTCACGATCGACATTTTTAAAAAGTTTTGTGGGGAATGATTAGGCTTGATGATTTAGAATAGATTTTTGAAGAAACGGAGGGCATCTAAACAGTAAAGGAGTTCTTCAAATCGAACCCTACTTCGGAAACCCAAATCTGGGACGTTTGAAGTACGTTTTAAAAAAAACTGAGTCACGGTT
>NW_019274339.1:0-2570 GCF_002738345.1 Cucurbita maxima
CTAAATCATTATTCCCGATCACTCCGAGCAGGAATTTCGAAAAACGCCGACCGCTACTCAGTTTTTTTATCACGTGGTTCAAACTTCCTTGATTAGGGTTCACAAATTAGGGTTTCGATTTTAAGTAGTATTTTTCTACACTCCGTTTCTTTGACATTCTATTCTAAATCATCAAGACTAAACTAAACATTCCCAACAAAAGTTTCGAGAAACGTCGACCGTGACACAGTTTTTTTAGCACGTACTTCAAAGTAACCAGGTTAGGGAATCGATTTAAAGCACTCTTTTACTGTTTTATGCACTCCATTTCTTCAAAATTCTATTCTAAATCATTATTCCCGATCACTCCGAGCAGGAATTTCGAAAAACGCCGACCGCTACTCAGTTTTTTTATCACGTGGTTCAAACTTCCTGGATTAGGGTTCACAAATTAGGCTTTCGATTTTAAGTACTATTTTTCTACACTCCGTTTCTTTGACATTCTATTATAAATCATCAAGACTAAACTAAACATTCCCAACAAAAGTTTCGAGACGTCGACCGTGACACAGTTTTTTTAGCACTTACTTCAAAGTAACCAGGTTAGGGAATCGATTTAAAGCACTCTTTTACTGTTTTATGCACTCCATTTCTTCAAAATTCTATTCTAAATCATTATTCCCGATCACTCCGAGCAGGAATTTCGTAAAAACGCCGACCGTGACACAGTTTTTTTAGCACGTACTTCTAACTAACAAGGTTAGGGAATCGATTTAAAGCACTCTTTTACTGTTTTATGCACTCCATTTCTTCAAAATTCTATTCTAAATCATTATTCCCGATCACTCCGAGCAGGAATTTCGAAAAACGCCGACTGCTACTCAGTTTTTTTATCACGTGGTTCAAACTTCGTGGATTAGGGTTCACAAATTAGGCTTTCGATTTTAAGTACTATTTTTCTACACTCCGTTTCTTTGACATTCTATTATAAATCATCAAGACTAAACTAAACATTCCCAACAAAAGTTTCGAGAAACGTCGACCGTGACACAGTTTTTTTAGCACGTACTTCAAAGTAACCAGGTTAGGGAATCGATTTAAAGCACTCTTTTACTGTTTTATGCACTCCATTTCTTCAAAATTCTATTCTTAATGATTATTCCCGATCACTCCGAGCAGGAATTTCGAAAAACGCCGACCGCTACTCAGATTTTTTATCACGTGGTTCAAACTTCCTGGATTAGGGTTCACAAATTAGGGTTTCGATTTTAAGTACTATTTTTCTACACTCCGTTTCTTTGACATTCTATTCTAAATCATCAAGACTAAACTAAACATTTTCCCAACAAAAGTTTCGAGACGTCGACCGTGACACAGTTTTTTTAGCACGTACTTCAAAGTAACCAAGTTAGGGAATCGATTTAAAGCACTCTTTTACTGTTTTATGCACTCCATTTCTTCAAAATTCTATTCTAAATCATTATTCCCGATCACTCCGAGCAGGAATTTCGAAAAACGCCGACCGCTACTCAGTTTTTTTATCACGTGGTTCAAACTTCCTGGATTAGGGTTCACAAATTAGGGTTTCGATTTTAAGTACTATTTTTCTACACTCCGTTTCTTTGACATTCTATTCTTAATCATCAAGACAAAACTAAACATTCTTAACAAAAGTTTCGAGAAACGTCGACCGTGACACAGTTTTTTTAGCACGTACTTCAAAGTAACAAGGTTAGGGAATCGATGTAAAGCACTCTTTTACTGTTTTATGCACTCCATTTCTTCAAAATTCTATTCTAAATCATTATTCCCGATCACTCAGAGCAAGAATTTCGAAAAACGCCGACCGCTACTCAGTTTTTTTATCACGTGGTTCAAACTTCCTGGATTAGGGTTCACAAATTAGGGTTTCGATTTTAAGTACTATTTTTCTACACTCCGTTTCTTTGACATTCTATTCTAAATCATCAAGACTAAACTAAACATTCCCAACAAAAGTTTCGAGACGTCGACCGTGACACAGTTTTTTTAGCACGTACTTCAAAGTAACAAGGTTAGGGAATCGATTTAAAGCACTCTTTTACTGTTTTATGCACTCCATTTCTTCAAAATTCTATTCTAAATCATTATTCCCGATCACTCAGAGCAAGAATTTCGAAAAACGCCGACCGCTACTCAGTTTTTTTATCACGTGGTTCAAACTTCCTGGATTAGGGTTCACAAATTAGGGTTTCGATTTTGAGTACTATTTTTCTACACTCCGTTTCTTTGACATTCTATTATAAATCATCAAGACTAAACTAAACATTCCCAACAAAAGTTTCGAGACGTCGACCGTGACACAGTTTTTTTAGCACGTACTTCAAAGTAACCAGGTTAGGGAATCGATTTAAAGCACTCTTTTACTGTTTTATGCACTCCATTTCTTCAAAATTCTATTCTAAATCATTATTCCCGATCACTGCGAGCAGGAATTTCGAAAAACGCCGACCGCTACTCAGATTTTTTATCACGTGGTTCAAACTTCCTGGATTAGGGTTCACAAATTAGGGTTTCGATTTTAAGTACTATTTTTCTACACTCCGTTTCTT
>NW_019274340.1:0-2568 GCF_002738345.1 Cucurbita maxima
GTGCTACCTTTAGGAATATATGATCCCCTACCAACAATTCCATGTCCTTGCACCTTAGATCTGCATAGCTTTTCTCTCGGCTTTGTGCGGTTTGTATCCTAGCTTTAATCTTCTAGACTGCGGCGTTGGTAATTTGCATAGCTCTGGTTTAATAGTTCTCGTTTGCCCCCCTTCTTCCTAAAAGATAGGGGATCAAAATCTTCGTCCGTAGAGAACCTCATATGTGGTCATTTTTATGGTTGCTTGGCAACTATTATTATAAGAGAATTTCATAAGGGGTAGGTACTTATCCCAGCTTCCTGCTAAATCGATCACATATGCCCTCGACATTTCTTCCAATATGTGCTTGAGCATTTCTGTTTGATCATCTGTTTATGGTGGAATGTCGTACTATAACTGCGTACCCAATGCCTTTTGTTGAATTTTTCAGAAGCGAGATTTAAATCTGGCATCTCGGTCTAATACTATTGCCTTTTGTTGAATTTCCAGAAGCGTACCCAATACCTTTACTGATGAATATTCATTTTTAATGTTAGCAAGAGTAGCTTAGTTGGGAGATTGTTAGAGAGAAGATTTGAAGGTCACACATGTTTTATCCACGTTCAACGCACCTAATATAAGTTTATTACCTGACTATACAAACTAAAAACACAACTTGCTTATTCAATCTAAAATTAGTGATTATTTCTTTTTTAAATATAATGAATTAGCGGAAGTACCTTTACTTATGAATTTTCATTTTTAATATTAGAGGGGATAGCTCTATTGGGAGAGCATTAGACTGAAGATTTGAAGGTCACGTGTTTGTTATCCACGTTCACTGCACCTGATTCTAGTTGCATAACCCGCTATTCAATCTAAAATTAGTCATTATTTCTTTCTGAAATCTCAATGAATTATCGAAAGCATAACCCGCTATTCAATCTAAAATTAGTCATTATTTCTTTCTGAAATCTCAATGAATTATCGAAAATACCTAACGTGTTCTAGTTCACCGCACCTTATACAATTTGGATAACTTGAATATCTTATTAAAAATTAGTGATTATTTCTATTTAAAATTAAAATGAATTAGCGAAAATACCTTTACTGATGAATTTTCATTTTTAATGTTAGTGTGGATAGCTCAGTTGAGAGAGCATTAGATTGAAGATCTAAAGGTCTCGTGTTCAATCTTGCATAATTTGACTATTCAATTTAAAACTAGTGATTATTTCTTTCTAAAATTTCAATTAATTAGCGTAAATACTTTTACTTAAAAATTTTCATTTTTAATGTTAGCAGGGATAGCTTAGATTGGAGAGAGTCAAATTTAATATTTGAAGGTCACGTGTTCGATCTCCATGTTAACCACACCTATTGCGCATAACCTGACTATTCAATAGAAAATTAGTCATGATTGCGGGGATAGCTTAGTTGGGAGCTATTGCGCATAACCTGACTATTCAATAGAAAATTAGTCATGATTGCGGGGATAGCTTAGTTGGGAGAGCATCAGATTGAATATTGGAAGGTCTTGTGTTTGATCGACATTCATTATATCTTATAGTTTAGTTGATTATAAATTCTTCCTAAAGTATAATGAATTAGTGGAAATAGCTTTACTTATGAATTTTTATTTTTAATCTTAGCGGGGATAGCTCAGTTGGGAAAGTGTCAAACTAAAGATTTAAAGGTCACGTGTTTAATCTTCACGTTCACCGCACCAGTTTCCATTTACATAAGCTAAATATTCAATAAAAAATTAGTTATTATTTATTTTTAAAATTTCAATGAATCTNTGGAAATAGCTTTACTTATGAATTTTTATTTTTAATCTTAGCGGGGATAGCTCAGTTGGGAGAGTGTCAAACTAAAGATTTAAAGGTCACGTGTTTAATCTTCACGTTCACCGCACCAGTTTCCATTTACATAAGCTAAATATTCAATAAAAAATTAGTTATTATTTATTTTTAAAATTTCAATGAATCCCATTTACATAAGCTAAATATTCAATAAAAAATTAGTTATTATTTATTTTTAAAATTTCAATGAATCTAATTAGCGGAAATACCCTTACACATGAATTTTGATTTTTAATGTTCGCGGGGATAGCTCAGTTGGGAATGAATATCTCAAGGTTACATGTTTAATCCATGATCACCGCACTTGGTTTATGTTGCATAAGTCTATTAAGTTGCATAACTTTATTCAATATAAAATTAGTGATTATTTCTTTTTAAAATATAATGAATTAGCGGAAATACCTTTACTTATGATTTTTTTTTTCAAATATTAGTGAGGATAACTCAGTTTTGAGAGCGTCAGACTGAAAATCTGAAGGTCACGTTGTTCGATCCACGTTCACCGCACCTGATTCAAGTCACATAACTCGACTCCTGACTATTCAATTTTTTAAAATCTCAATGAAGTAATGAAAATATTTTTATGAAGTAGTGAAAAATGTTAGCTGTAGATTCAAGTTGACTAACTTACATAACGTGAACATTGACTCTAAAATTAGTGATTATTTCTTTTTAAAATTACTTGACTTTTACTAATGAATTTTTATTTTTAATGTTAGCGGGA
>NW_019274341.1:0-1560 GCF_002738345.1 Cucurbita maxima
GTACTATTTTTCTACACTCCGTTTCTTTGACATTCTATTCTAAATCATCAAGACTAAACTAAACATTCTCAACAAAAGTTTCGAGAAACGTCGACCGTGACACAGTTTTTTTAGCACGTACTTCTAACTAACCAGGTTCAGGAATCGATTTAAAGCACTCTTTTACTGTTTTATGCACTCCATTTCTTCAAAATTCTATTCTAAATCATTATTCCCGATCACTCCGAGCAGGAATTTCGAAAAACGCCGACCGCTACTCAGTTTTTTTATCACGTGGTTCAAACTTCCTGGATTAGGGTTCACAAATTAGGGTTTCGATTTTAAGTACTATTTTTCTACACTCCGTTTCTTTGACATTCTATTCTAAATCATCAAGACTAAACTAAACATTCCCAACAAAAGTTTCGAGAAACGTCGACCGTGACACAGTTTTTTTAGCACGTACTTCAAAGTAACCAGGTTAGGGAATCGATTTAAAGCACTCTTTTACTGTTTTATGCACTCCATTTCTTCAAAATTCTATTCTAAATCATTATTCCCGATCACTCCGAGCAGGAATTTCGAAAAACGCCGACCGCTACTCAGTTTTTTTATCTCGTGGTTCAAACTTCCTCGATTAGGGTTCACAAATTAGGGTTTCGATTTTAAGTACTATTTTTCTACACTCCGTTTCTTTGACATTCTATTCTAAATCATCAAGACTAAACTAAACATTCCCAACAAAAGTTTCGAGAAACGAAGACCGTGACACAGTTTTTTTAGCACGTACTTCTAAGTAACAAGGTGAGGGAATCGATTTAAAGCACTCTTTTACTATTTTATGCACTCCATTTCTTCAAAATTCTATTCTAAATCATTATTCCCGATCACTCCGAGCAGGAATTTCGAAAAACGCCGACCGCTACTCAGTTTTNAAGTAACCAGGTTAGGGAATCGATTTAAAGCACTCTTTTACTGTTTTATGCACTCCATTTCTTCAAAATTCTATTCTAAATCATTATTCCCGATCACTCCGAGAAGGAATATCGAAAAACGCCGACCGCTACTCAGTTTTTTTAACACGTGGTTCAAACTTCCTTGATTAGGGTTCACAAATTAGGGTTTCGATTTTAAGTACTATTTTTCTACACTCCGTTTCTTTGACANTTATGCACTCCATTTCTTCAAAATTCTATTCTAAATCATTATTCCCGATCACTCCGAGCAGGAATTTCGAAAAACGCCGACCGCTACTCAGTATTTTTAACACGTGGTTCAAACTTCCTTGATTAGGGTTCACAAATTAGGGTTTCGATTTTAAGTACTATTTTTCTACACTCCGTTTCTTTGACATTCTATTCTAAATCATCAAGACTAAACTAAACATTCCCAACAAAAGTTTCGAGAAACGAAGACCGTGACACAGTTTTTTTAGCACGTACTTCTAAGTAACAAGGTTAGGGAATCGATTTAAAGCACTCTTTTACATTTTTATGCACTCCATTTCTTCAAAATTCTATTCTAAATCATTATTCCCGATCACTCCGAGCAGGAATTTCGAAAAACGCCGACCGCTACTCA
>NW_019274341.1:1665-2569 GCF_002738345.1 Cucurbita maxima
CGTGACACAGTTTTTTTAGCACGTACTTCAAAGTAACCAGGTTAGGGAATCGATTTAAAGCACTCTTTTACTGTTTTATGCACTCCATTTCTTCAAAATTCTATTCTAAATCATTATTCCCAATCACACCGAGCAGGAATTTCGAAAAACGCCGACCGCTACTCAGTTTTTTTAACACGTGGTTCAAACTTCCTGGATTAGGGTTCACAAATTAGGGTTTCGATTTTAAGTACTATTTTTCTACACTCCGTTTCTTTGACATTCTATTCTAAATCATCAAGACTAAACTAAACATTCCCAACAAAAGTTTCGAGAAACGTCGATCGTGACACAGTTTTTTTAGCACGTACTTCAAAGTAACCAGGTTAGGGAATCGATTTAAAGCACTCTTTTACTGTTTTATGCACTCCATTTCTTCAAAATTCTATTCTAAATCATTATTTCCGATCACTCCGAGCAGGAATTTCGAAAAACGCCGACCGCTACTTAGTTTTTTTATCACGTGGTTCACACTTCCTGGATTAGGGTTCACAAATTAGGGTTTCGATTTTAAGTACTATTTTTCTACACTCTCTTTCTTTGACATTCTATTCTAAATCATCAAGACTAAACTAAACATTCCCAACAAAAGTTTCGAGAAACGAAGACCGTGACACAGTTTTTTTAGCACGTACTTCTAACTAACCAGGTTAGGGAATCGATTTAAAGCACTCTTTTACTGTTTTATGCACTCCATTTCTTCAAAATTCTATTCTAAATCATTATTCCCGATCACTCCGAGCAGGAATTTCGAAAAACGCCGACCGCTACTCAGTTTTTTTAACATGTGGTTCAAAATTCCTGGATTAGGGTTCACAAATTAGGGTTTCGATTTTAAGTACTATTTTTCTACACTCCGTTTCTT
>NW_019274342.1:0-2436 GCF_002738345.1 Cucurbita maxima
ATTTTGAATTTAGTTATTGAAGGTTAATTTTCGGAGATAGGTTTATTTAGAATTTATGAATCTTTATGAAATATTTCCCAAGGTTATTTATGATGAGTTTCCGCATAACAAATTATGCTTGCATGCTCAAGCCACGTGATACCTACATTTTTCAGGTAAAGGCAAGGTGCCAATGTACAGTTGACGGCAGAGCCGAGGACACCATGGAAGTTGGAGAGGGGATATTTTTAGGAGTTTACGTTTATTTAACTGTCTTAAGTTATAGGATTGAGTATTGTTTTATTTATATTTATTTTGAATTCAGTTATTGAAGGTTTATTTTGGAGATAGGTTTATTTAGAATTTATGAATATGAAATATTTCCAAGGGTTATTTATGATGAGTTTCCGCATAACAAATTATGCATGCATGCTCAAGCCACGTGATACCTACATTTTTCATATAAAGGCAAGGCGCCAATGTACGGTTGATGGCAGAGCTGAGGACACCATGGAAGTTGGAGATGGGATATTTTTAGGAGTTTACGTTTATTTGACTATCTTAAGTTATAGCATTGAGTATTGTTTTATTTAGATTTATTTTGAATTCAGTTATTCAAGGTTTATTTTCGTAGATAGGTTTGTTTAGGATTTATGAATCTTTATGAAATATTTCCAAGGTTATTTATGATGAGCTTCCGCGTAACCAATTATGCATGCATGGGTGACGTCACTAATTAGGTTTAGAAAATTAGAGCGTTGGGCGTTACAGCGAAGACCATGGGACAATCTTCTAATGTATCATTACTTTCATTTTTGTATCGATAGACCATGGGACCATAGATGTTCATAAAATTTGTGTCTCATAAATTTCTGAAATTGAAAAAAAAATAATATTTTTATACACTTTCATGATTTGAACTCAAGTTACTCGATACAATATATAATATGTAAAATTAATTATTTTATATATATCTAATAGAGTTTCAACAACAATATATAATATGTAAAATTAATTATTTTATATATATCTAATAGAGTTTCAACAACATTAAAATCAATTAAATATTATGTATGTGAATTTTAAGTAAAAAAAATAAAGAAAAGGTCCCATCAAGAATTGAACTCAAGTTACTAGATTAAATGTTCAATGTCCTAACCACTAGACAATGGGACAACAAATATCTTAAGATTTGAACTCAAGTTACTAGATACTTATTTAATAGGTTTTTCTTATCCATATTTTTTAAAAGTTTATCTGAATATTCTAAGTAACATTACCGAAGTTAAAAAATCAAATTATTTGTGTTTACTCTATTTTTATAAAAAGAAGACAATAATGAAACCCATGTGCTACGTATTAATATATCAATGACTATTTAGATCTAAACAGTTACTTAGTGTGACCGTTCTCAACTTGTTAATACAATCTCTAATAAATACAAAGTTAATAGTGAGAAAAGAAAAAACAACAAATGTGAGTTAGGTTGAGAATCTCAACTCACATTTTTAGAACATGTAAATAAAATATAGATTGTCAAGACGTAGATTGTTAAAGATGGTCATACTAGACCTTTTCTCTAGGGTTGAAATGGCTACCATTTATTTAGGATGTATATTTGTAGGAATGTTAGTACCACTAAATTAATTTATTAGTGGGGGTTTGGAGTTAGGTTAATTTTATCCTTCCTAACTTTGTTAGTTTGTAACGCTATAAAAGTCAACCAAGTTGATTTGTTTATAACACAATTGATTTCAGAGTTTTTTTTGTGTGTATACAACATTTGGTATCAAAGCTACAACGCAAGGCCTAATTGTGAGAAGAAGAAACTGCAGTCTTTTTTCTTGAAGAGTGAGTTGAAAGAGATTCAAAATATGGCAGCTAAAACCAATTTCGTTCAACCAACAATTCCTAAGTTTGATGGCCTCTATGATCATTGGTCTATGCTTATGGAAACTTTCTTCGTTGAAAGGAATATTGGTCCTTGGTGGAGACCGAAATCCCTACCGTAGCCAAAGGTGTATAGATTATCGAAGCACAACAAAAAACAATTGCGTACCCGAATCTGAAAGACTTGAAGGTCAAGAATTATTTTGTTCTAAGCCATTGATCGAAGTATTATGGGAACGATCCTTAATAGAGATGCTGCAAAAAAAAAAAGGGACTCTATGAAGCAGAAATATCAGGGTTCCACAAGAGTCAAAAGAGCACAACTCTAAGTTCTTACGAAAAAGTTTGAAGTCTTACAGATGAAAGAGGGTGAGAGCGTTGATGCATATTTTGCTTGAAGTCTCACTGTTGTAAACAAGATGAAAATTCATGGCGAAACGTGAAACAAATGGTGATTATTGAAAAAATAATGAGATCAATCACCTCAAGATTTGACTATGTGTAAGTGGGGAACAAGAACTAAAGGTGACATACGATAATAGATTCGGTGGAAGAGGATGTGATCGA
>NW_019274343.1:0-2565 GCF_002738345.1 Cucurbita maxima
GTGACCTCTTGATCTACAATCAAATGCTCTAACATTGAGCTATGGACCCATTTTGTATGATCTCAACCTTAGTGACCCCTTCTATAGATTATCGGTCCAAAAGTGTCCTTACCGAATCGACTATGGATCAATTTTGTATAAATTGGTGGATTACCTATCGAAAATTAAACACAGGTCGTTAGATTCAAAGTCGAATGTTCTAACCACTACACCATAGAACCACTTGTTAAACTTTATTTTGGCAGCGATTTTGATAAGCGCCAATAACGCTAGATTTTGCAAAGCTAGAGGTCGTAATATCCTTGCAAACTTTCACAAAGAAAGCTAACTTTACGAATTGATTTCAACCAGGAGCATGTTAGAATGATAAATAACTCTTAGATTGAACTTGGAATCTATGATTGTCACTCTTAGATTCCAAGACGACTCACTCAAGAATTAACTTGATCACGACTAATCTAATGAATAGATTTTAACACCAAACCTAAAACAAGGTTTGAAAGAAACATAACACCAAAAGGTTTCAAACACAGTTTTTGTATTCCAAAATGTCTTCAAACTTGAATATTACAAGCAATTAAATAGGCTAAAAAGATAATTCAAACATAGTTCATCTACAAACTACCCAAAGCTATTAAATACAAATTGAAGAAAATAAGAAATAACATAAATAATCTTAAATGTAATTAACTGGGGAAGATAAAAAGTCTTCAAATTACATTCCAATGCCAAGTGATATTTTATTACCATTCAATTCTTTTCTTGATTTATTGTAGTTGAACTTAAAAGTATGACAAATAAGCTGGATTAATTTTAAATTTCCTTTAAAATTTTTGTGCACAAAATACAATGGAAATAATTTTTTTTTTTTTTTTTTACTGTTTTGTAATTTGTATGGTATTATGAGAGGCTTTTCAATGAAATATGATAATTGATTCCCTGTCCTCTTTGACAATTTTAAATACCTCCAATATTTGATGCGTCACGTTTCACTATGAGATCTGCCCTTGGATCAATAAGACTTAAGCAAAGAGTTTATTTGACTAATGATTTGATTTTTTTGGGTTGTAGAGATATCCTTTACAAATCAAAACTTTGTATTATTTTCAAGACACTCATCAAGACATTTGTAAATGTGCCTGATATCTTGAAGGATTTAAGACACGTAATTGAGAGAACCTAAATTTTTTTTGAAGTTGGCTTTTCTAGGATACGTCATCACGAAAGTTTGATACAAACTCAATGGACCATTGGATGGGTTTTATAAGGCTAAAATAAATTTAAAATCCAAGAAAACGGATCTGAGTTTGATATTATTTGATTTTGGCTATGGACACAACTAGCTGATTTCTTTTCATTACATTAATGAATGTATGTAGATGTTTAAAGTGTTGATCTTAATGGTTTTAGAAAATATCAACACATCATCTTAATGAATGTATGTAGATGTTTAAAGTGTTGATCTTAATGGTTTTAGAAAATATCAACACATCATCCTAATAAACTATTGAAATTTTTTGAAAGGATTGAAAATATCATTCATAATCATCTGAAATTTGGATGGAGTGTTTTTAGCCTAAATTGCATGACCTTCCTCTCATATTTTCTAAATGTGACATTAAATGCTATTTTATATTTGTCCTTTTAGGAAATTAGAATTTTTCAAAATCCCAATTTCATATCGAATTTTATAAAAACATTTGACTCTAAATTCTTTTTATCAAATCATTTTTTTTTTTTTTGGATTGGATATTTTAGTTATTCTAAAACCTTATTCAAAGGTTTGTAGTTAATTACGAATATCAAAATTTCTGGTTTCTTTTCAACATGTTGTTAACCTAAAACGTCAGACATGACCACATGCTCTTTAAAGACCTTATCAGCTTCCTCTGCAAAATATCACCAAAAATGTCAGAGTATTTAATGTTTGATGCTTTTTGACTTAACCCTAGGGTTTTATTTACGGTGAACTTGTGATAATTTTTGTCAAATTATATATTTGAATACCTAATACATTAGGATATAATATCTTATTTAAATAATATTAAAATGTCATAGAATATCATAATATATGTTTAATTAATATGAATCTCATTCAAATTTCAAATATATATTTTTATTTAATGTTTATGATACACGTCAATTATTTTATTATTTAACATATCAAATACGTTAATATGTTTTGATATTATATTTCAAGACTATAGGAACTTACTCAGAGGACTTGAGAGCTACGTTGGCCCACAATGCATCTCATGGACGATACAAAACTATGGTGGCGCTCGAAGGTGAATTGTATAAAAAACTAGTCATGCACCAAAAAATCATGGGAAGACCATTGATGGAATTGAAGCAATCGACGCTCCCCTGGATGGGTTTCCAATCAAAGACCTAATGTTTGATGTTGACTCTTTTGAAGAAAGAGCCACACGATCCATGAACAAGAAACGTGGCAGTAGCTCTGAGAACTCTATCACACACAAAAAAAATTGTGTCGAAGAGTTAGACATTACACAGAAGATATGGCTTTCATCGAGGATTCCCGAGTTTGATTCTCGACAATGA
>NW_019274344.1:0-248 GCF_002738345.1 Cucurbita maxima
GAAATAATATTCTAAATCATCATGCCAAATCATTCCCCCAAAAAGTTTCATAAAAAATGGACAGTTACTCGGTTTTTTAGCACGTGCTTCAAACGTCCCGATTTTGGTGTTTCCGAATTACGGTTCGACTTTAAGCACTTTTTTACTGTATTATACACTCCGTTTCTTTGAAATACTATTCTAAATCATCATGCCTAATCATTCCCCCAAAAAGTTTCTTAAAAAATGGACAGTTACTCGGTTTTTTA
>NW_019274344.1:675-2565 GCF_002738345.1 Cucurbita maxima
AGTTACTCGGTTTTTTTAGCACGTGCTTCAAACGTCCCGGTTTTGGTGTTCCCGAATTAGGGTTCGACTTTAAGGACTTTTTTACTGTATTATACCCTCCGTTTCTTTGAAATAATATTCTAAATCATCATGCCTAATCATTCCCCCAAAAAGTTTCTTAAAAAATGGACAGTTACTCGGTTTTTTAGCACGTGCTTCAACCGTCCCGGTTTTGGTGTTCCCGAATTAGGGTTCGACTTCAAGCACTTTTTTACTGTATTATACCCTCCGTTTCTTTGAAATACTATTCTAAATCATCATGCCTAATCATTCCCCCAAAAAGTTCCTTAAAAAATGGACAGTTACTCGGTTTTTTAGCACGTGCTTCAACCGTCCCGGTTTTGGTGTTCCCGAATTAGGGTTCGACTTCAAGCACTTTTTTACTGTATTATACCCTCCGTTTCTTTGAAATACTATTCTAAATCATCATGCCTAATCATTCCCCCAAAAAGTTTCTTAAAAAATGGACAGTTACTCGGTTTTTTAGCACGTGCTTCAACCGTCCCGGTTTTGGTGTTTCCGAATTAGGGTTCGACTTTAAGCACTTTTTTACTGTATTATACACTCCGTTTCTTTGAAATACTATTCTAAATCATCATGCCTAATCATTCCCCCAAAAAGATTCTTAAAAAATGGATAGTTACTCGGTTTTTTAGCACGTGCTTCAAACGTCCCGGTTTTGGTGTTTCCGAATTAGGGTTCGACTTTAAGCACTTTTTTACTATTTTATACACACCGTTTCTTCGACCTTTTATTCTAAATCCACATGCCTAATCATCCCCCAAAAAAGTTTCTCAAAACATGGAAAGTTACTCGGTTTTTTTAGCACGTGCTTCAAACGTCCTGGTTTTGGTGTTTCCGAATTAGGGTTCGTTTTTAAGCACTTTTTTACTGTATTATACACTCCGTTTCTTCGAAATAATATTATAAATCATCATGCCAAATCATTCCCCCAAAAAGTTTCATAAAAAATGGACAGTTACTCGGTTTTTTAGCACGTGCTTCAAACGTCCCGGTTTTGGTGTTTCCGAATTAGGGTTCGACTTTAAGCACTTTTTTACTGTATTATACCCTCCGTTTCTTTGAAATAATATTTTAAATCATCATGTCTAATCATTCCCCCAAAAAGTTTCTTAAAAATTGGACAGTTACTCGGTTTTTTAGCACGTGCTTCAACCGTCCCGGTTTTGGTGTTTCCGAATTAGGGTTCGACTTTAAGCACTTTTTTACTATTTTATACACACCGTTTCTTCGACCTTTTATTCTAAATCCACATGCCTAATCATCCCCCAAAAAAGTTTCTCAAAACATGGAAAGTTACTCGGTTTTTTTAGCACGTGCTTCAAACGTCCTGGTTTTGGTGTTTCCGAATTAGGGTTCGTTTTTAAGCACTTTTTTACTGTATTATACACTCCGTTTCTTCGAAATAATATTATAAATCATCATGCCTAATCATTCCCCCAAAAAGTTTCTTAAAAAATGGACAGTTACTCGGTTTTTTAGCACGTGCTTCAAACGTCCCGGTTTTGGTGTTTCCGAATTAGGGTTCGACTTTAAGCACTTTTTTACTGTATTATACACTCCGTTTCTTCGAAATAATATTCTAAATCATCATGCCAAATCATTCCCCCAAAAAGTTTCATAAAAAATGCACAATTACTCGGTTTTTTAGCACGTGCTTCAAACGTCCCGGTTTTGGTGTTTCCGAATTAGGGTTCGACTTTAAGCACTTTTTTACTGTATTATACACTCCGTTTCTTCGAAATAATATTCTAAATCATCATGCCAAATCATTCCTCCAAAAAGTTTCATAAAAAATGGACAGTTACTCGGTTTTTTAGCACGTGCTTC
>NW_019274345.1:0-869 GCF_002738345.1 Cucurbita maxima
ACAGGGAAGTTTTTAGTACGTTCTAAAAAACCTAGTCCAGGTCGACATTTTTCGAAATTTTTGTGAGGAATGATAAGGCTTGATGATTTAGAATATTATTTCTATGAAACGGAGTGCATAAAACAGTCAAAGAGTACTTTAAATCGAACCCTTCTTCGAAACCCAAACAGGAAAGTTTTTAGTACGTGCTAAAAAAGCCGAGACACGGTCGACGTTTTTCGAAAGTTTTGTGAGGAATTATAAGGCTTGATGATTTAGAATATTAGTTCTAAGAAACGGAGTGCATAAAACAGTAAAAGAGTTCTTCAAATCGAACCCTTCTTTGGAAACCCAAACAGGGAAGTTTTTAGTACGTTCTAAAAAACCTAGTCCAGGTCGACATTTTTCGAAATTTTTGTGAGGAATGATAAGGCTTGATGATTTAGAATATTATTTCTATGAAACGGAGTGCATAAAACAGTAAAAGAGTTCGTCAAATCGAACCCTTCTTCGGAAACCCAAACAGGAAAGTTGTTAGTACGTGCTAAAAAAACCGAGTCACAGTCGACGTTTTTCAAAATTTATCTTAGGAATGATAAGGCTTGATGATTTAGAATATTATTTCTAAGAAACGGAGTGCATAAAACAGTAAAAGATTTCGTTAACTCGAACCCTTCTTCGGAAACTCAAACAGGGAAGTTGTTAGTACGTGCTAAAAAAAAAGAGTCACAGTCGACGTTTTTTGAAATTTTTGGTAGGAATGATAAGGCTTGATGATTTAGAATATTATTTCTAAGAAACGGAGTGCATAAAAAAGTATAAAAGTTCTTCGAATCGAACCCTTCTTCGGAAACCAAAACAGGGAAGTTGTTAGTACGTGCTAAAAAAAC
>NW_019274345.1:1223-2564 GCF_002738345.1 Cucurbita maxima
AAAGAGTACTTTAAATCGAACCCTTCTTCGGAAACCCAAACAGGGAAGTTTTTAGAACGTGCTAAAAAAGCCGAGTCACGGTCGACGTTTTTCGAAAGTTTTGTGAGGAATTATAAGGCTTGATGATTTAGAATATTATTTCTAAGAAACGGAGTGCATAAAACAGTAAAAGTGCTCGTCAAACCGAACCCTTCTTCGGAAACCCAAACAGGGAAGTTGTTAGTACGTGCTAAAAAAATCGAGTCACAATCGACGTTTTTTCAAAATTTATAGTAGGAATGATAAGGCTTGATGATTTAGAATATTATTTCTAAGAAACGAAGTGCATAAAACAGTAAAAGTGTTCGTCAAACCGAACCCTTCTTCGGAAACCCAAACAGGGAAGTTGTTAGTACGTGCTAAAAAAACCGAGTCACGGTCCATATTTTTCGAAAGTTTTGTGAGGAATGATAAGGCTTGATGATTNCACGGTCGACATTTTTCGTAAGTTTTGTGAGGAATGATAAGGCTTGATGATTTAGAATATTATTTCTAAGAAACGGAGTGCATAAAACAGTAAAAGTGTTCGTCAAACCGAACCCTTCTTCGGAAACTCAAACATGGAAGTTGTTAGTACGTGCTAAAAAAACCGTGTCACGATCGACATTTTTCGAAAGTTTTGTGAGGAATGATAAGGCTTGATGATTTAGAATATTATTTCTAAGAAACGGAGTGCATAAAACAGTAAAAGTGTTCGTCAAATAGAACCCTTCTTCGGAAACCCGAACAGGGAAGTTTTTAGTACGTGCTAAAAAAACCGAGTCACGGTCCACATTTTTCGAAAGTTTTGTTTGGAATGACGAGGCTTGATGATTTAGAATATTATTTCTAAGAAACGGAGTGCATAAAACAGTCAAAGAGTACTTTAAATCGAAGCCTTCTTCGGAAACCCAAACAGGAAAGTTTTTAGTACGTGCTAAAAAAACCGAGTCACGGCCAAATTTTTCAAAAGTTTTGTTTGGAATGATAAGGCTTGATGATTTAGAATATTATTTCTAAGAAACAGAGTGCAGAAAACAGTCAAAGAGTACTTTAAATCGAACCCTTCTTCGGAAACCCAAACAGGGAAGTTTTTAGTACGTGCTAAAAAACCGAGTCACGGTCGACGTTTTTCGAAAGTTTTGTGAGGAATGATAAGGCTTGATGATTTAGAATATTATTTCTAAGAAACGGATTGCATAAAACAGTAAAAGTGTTCGTCAAACCGAACCCTTCTTCGGAAACCCGAACAGGGAAGTTTTTAGTACGTGCTAAAAAAACCGAGTCACGGTCCACATTTTTCGAAAGTTTTGTTTGGAATGA
>NW_019274346.1:0-649 GCF_002738345.1 Cucurbita maxima
TTTTTAACTGCTTTATACACTATGTTATTTCGACATTCTGTTGTAAATCATCATGCTTAATCATTCCCCAGAAAAGTTTCTTAAAATATGGACATTTACTCGGTATTTTCAGCACGTGTTTCATACGTCTCGGTTCTGGATTTTGTGAATTAGGCTTTCGATTTTAAGAAATTTATTGCTGCTTTATACACTCCGTTTCTTCGACATTCAATTCGAAATCATCGTGCCTAATCATTCCCCACAAAAGTTTTCAAAAACATTCACAGTTTCTAGTTTTTTTTAGCACGTGTTTCAAAAGTTCCTGTTTGGGGTTTACGAAATAGTATTTCAACTTTAAGCACTTTTTTACTGCTTCATACACTCCGTTTTTTCGACCCTCTATATTCAATCATCATGCCTAATCATTCCCCATGAAAGTTTTGAAAAACATGGACAGCTACTCGGTTATTTTTAGCACATTTTTCAAGCGTCCCGGTTTGGGGTATTCGAATTAGGGTTACGATTTTATGCACTTTTAAACACCTTTATACACTCTGTTATTTCGACATTCTGTTGTAAATCATCATGCTTAATCATTCCCCGGAAAAGTTTCTTAAAATATGGACATTTACTTGGTTTTTTCAGCACGTGTTTCATACGTCTCGGTTCT
>NW_019274346.1:676-2558 GCF_002738345.1 Cucurbita maxima
ATTCAATTCGAAATCATCGTGCCTAATCATTCCCCACAAAAGTTTTCAACAACATTCAGAGTTTCTAGTTTTTTTTAGCACGTGTTTAAAAAGTTCCTATTTGGGGTTTACGAAATAGGGTTTCAATTTAAGCACTTTTTTACTGCTTCATACACTCCGTTTCTTCGACCCTCTATATTCAATCATCATGCCTAATCATTCCCCATGAAAGTCTTGAAAATCATGGACAGCTACTCGGTTATTTTTAGCACATTTTTCAAACGTCTCGGTTTGGGGTTTTCGAATTAGGGTTACGATTTTATGCACTTTTAAACACCTTTATACACTCTGTTATTTTGACATTCTGTTGTAAATCATCATGCTTAATCATTCCCCAGAAAAGTTTCTTAAAATATGGACATTTACTCGGTTTTCTCAGCACGTGTTTCATACGTCTCGGTTCTGGATTTTGTGAATTAGGCTTTCGATTTTAAGAAATTTATTGCTGCTTTATACACTCCGTTTCTTCGACATTCAATTCGAAATCATCGTGCCTAATCATTCCCCACAAAAGTTTTCAAAAACATTCACAGTTTCTAGTTTTTTTTAGCACGTGTTTCAAAAGTTCCTGTTTGGGGTTTACGAAATAGGGTTTCAATTTTAAGCACTTTTTTACTGCTTCATACACTCCGTTTCTTCGACCCTCTATATTCAATCATCATGCCTAATCATTCCCCATGAAAGTTTTGAAAAACATGGACAGCTACTCGGTTTTTTTAGCACATTCTTCAAACATCCCGGTTTGGGCTTTTCGAAGTAGGGTTACGATTTTAAGCAATTTTTAACTGCTTTATACACTCTGTTATTTCGACATTCTGTTGTAAATCATCATTCTTAATCATTCCCCATAAAAGTTTCTTAAAATATGGACATTTACTCGGTTTTCTCAGCACGTGTTTCATACGTCTCGGTTCTGGATTTTGTGAATTAGGCTTTCGATTTGAAGAATTTTATTGCTCCTTTATACACTCCGTTTCTTCGACATTCAATTCGAAATCATCGTGCCTAATCATTCCCCACAAAAGTTTTCAAAACCATTCACAGTTTCTAGTTTTTTTTTTAGCACGTGTTTCAAAAGTTCCTGTTTGGGGTTTACGAAATAGTATTTCAACTTTAAGCACTTTTTTACTGCTTCATACACTCCGTTTTTTCGACCCTCTATATTCAATCATCATGCCTAATCATTCCCCATGAAAGTTTTGAAAAACATGGACAGCTACTCGGTTTTTTTAGCACATTTTTCAAACGTCCCGGTTTGGGGTTTTCGAATTAGGGTTACGATTTTAAGCACTTTTTAACTGCTTTATACACTCTGTTATTTCGACATTCTGTTGTAAATCATCATGCTTAATCATTCCCCAGAAAAGTTTCTTAAAATATGGACATTTACTCGGTTTTCTCAGCACGTGTTTCATACGTCTCGGTTCTGGATTTTGTGAATTAGGCTTTCGATTTTAAGAAATTTATTGCTGCTTTATACACTCCGTTTCTTCGACATTCAATTCGAAATCATCGTGCCTAATCATTCCCCACAAAAGTTTTCAAAAACATTCACAGTTTCTAGTTTTTTTTTTAGCACGTGTTTCAAAAGTTCCTGTTTGGGGTTTACGAAATAGTATTTCAACTTTAAGCACTTTTTTACTGCTTCATACACTCCGTTTTTTCGACCCTCTATATTCAATCATCATGCCTAATCATTCCCCATGAAAGTTTTGAAAAACATGGGAAGCTACTCGGTTTTTTTAGCACATTTTTCAAACATCCCGGTTTGGGCTTTTCGAAGTAGGGTTACGATTTTAAGCAATTTTTAACTGCTTTATACACTCTGTTATTTCGACATTCT
>NW_019274347.1:0-2557 GCF_002738345.1 Cucurbita maxima
TCCTAATCATGGTGCCCGTGGTGTAGGACTCTGAATCATTGGGGCATTTCATTAACCTCCTCTTGAGGTTCAGGTACAGGTTGTTCTACCTCAAGTGACGGAACATCAGTATCTTGAGCGACTCTTCTTCTTCCCCTTCTAGGTCTAGGCCCAAGATAGGATCCACATCTCTTTGGTGCCATTTAGCTACTACAATAGAAAAATATTGAGCGCAAATATCATCTCATAAGGGAGGTTGTGCAACGAGGAGATGGGATCGTCACACAGATAGCTTCAGAGCACAACATTGCTAATCCATTTACAAACCCCCTCACGACTAAAGTGTTTGAAGGTCACCTAGTGAGTCTAGGACTACGAGTTATGTAATCTAGGGCAAGTGGGAGAAAAGACATGAGTATGTGATGCCCTAGTTTATTGTATTTATGTCTTTCTCTCTACTCAACATTATAAAACCCCACTAGAGTTTTAGTCCAAAGTGGGAGTTTCTTGGGTTTTATGTCATAAAACTCATAGTTTGTAAATATATATATATATATATTCTATTTTTAATAAAGTTATTATTGATGTTTATTCAGTAAAAATTGTTATTGAATAAAATAAATTTTACGATTATTAATCTAAATCCAATAAACCAAGAACATTCTGACTATAGTATGATTATTTGAACTATATGTAGAGACATAAGAGTGTTTCAAGTTCAAGTATATAGTCAAAATGATCTAAGTATAAAAATAAGATTGAGTACCTTATCCTGGAGACACTATGGATGCGACCCACTTTTGTATATGATATAAACAATGTGATCACTAAATTGTACATGCAGAGACATGTGGGTGGGGGCGTCCTATGCAATGAGTATTGCATAAGATCGGACCATGAAGAAAATCACTCTCACTTTATAATGTCATTTACTGTTGAGACTGATTTTTCCTATTCGATGACCTAGGTAACTCAATCTTAATCCTAAGCTAACCATGAACTACTGTTTATTCAGAATTATCCTTAGATTTGCATGGGTGAGAGTGGCTCAAGTTCGTCGACTCAATAAGCCTCCCATTTCATGGGTAAGACTGGGTGAATAACATGAGGATGTGGGGTGCAAGATGAAATTCACTCCTACCCACTTTTAGGGATAGTATAAAGGTTGTTCCCTTAAGTATTTACTTTATTTCTTGAACAAGGGGTCGCACCCTCTCATTGGTTTAAGAGGGATTTGGTTTACTGGTTGAACCACAAAGCAATTGTTTATTAGAGGATCAATGGAACACAAGTGGTTGAACCACAAAGCAATTGTTTATTAGAGGATCAATGGAAAACAAGGAACGAGTAACTTCAGGGGTAAAACGGTAAATTGACTCATCTCTAGTTACGAACAACATGTAAAGGATCGACTAACTAATCATTGTTATATCAAATGGACAGAAATATATCCATAGTGAGGGGAGTTCAACTAATAGGCTACAGTAGAGTGTCCTAGTAGTTAACGAATGTTGGTTAACAAGGTTAATGAGTTTAGCTGGTTAATCGAGGATCGTTGGAGCCCATGATCAGGTCCCCCTGCTAGCTCATATCGAACTAAACCATAGAATAGTGTGACGAGCAAGTTCGAAGTGTTCAAATTCAAATTAGGGAATATGCGCTAAATATATACGATATATTTTACCACATTTTTGTTTTATATATGAATTAAACAAAAAGAAAGAATTGTTTAAATAAAGAAAGAATTAGAGATATTTAAATAAGATTTAGATATTTTAATCAATATGCGTTGGAATTCATTGGGATTGACATTTGAATTAATGTTAAATATTAATTAAATTGTTTAATTAATCCTTTAATATTACTTTAATTTGAAATTAGTTATTTAAATTAATGGTTGAATTAAAATCCAGGTTTGAGTTAGTGAAATTTTGAGTGTCAAAATTTGGTAATCTCAACTTTGCATGAACATGCAAATATGACTCTATAAATAGAATGATCAACCTACCTGTAAAGTCTTCTTGAAAAAACTCTCACAAACTCTCTCTTTCACATATACTACATCCCTTCCATGTTTTGTCACTCACCGGATTCCACAATTCCGTTCTAAGGCCAGAGAATAGTAGGGAAGACACTAGTGATGGTTCGAAATCGGTTCGTGAAGAAAAATGAATCTGAACTACAAAAGGTTAGTACTCAAACTCCTTGAGTTTTAATGCTTATGAACATGCTAGCTAATTTACTATAATTGATGTACTTATAGTGCCTAAGATCAAAATTGCTTCCGCATGTGTTATAACAACACTATCAATGGTGACTTACCTGGATGATGCGTACCCTTATGTAGCATTTTCACACAATTAGCGTATCAAAAAGGACTGATTTTTCCCTGGATGATGCGTACCCTTATGTAGCATTTTCACACAATTAGCGTATCAAAAAGGACTGATTTTTCCTCAATTAGATCCTATTTCATATAAAATAGGGTTATGATTGGATTCGGGAGGAAAATAGGGAAAACATAAGTCGAACGGGACAAAACGGGCTTACACGTGCTTCCATGGGCCAGCCACGCACT
>NW_019274348.1:0-661 GCF_002738345.1 Cucurbita maxima
TGCACTCCGTTTCTTAGAAATAATATTCTAAATCATCAAGCCTTATCATTCCTCACAAAACTTTTGCAAAACGTCGACCGTGACTCGGTCTTTTTAGCACGTACTAAAACCTTCCCTGTTTGGGTTTTCGAAGAAGGGAACGATTTGAAGAACTCTTTTACTGTTTTATGCACTCCGTTTCTTAGAAATAATATTCTAAATCATCAAGCCTTATCATTCCTCACAAAACTTTCGCAAAACGTCGACCGTGACTCGGTTTTTTTAGCACGTACTAAAACCTTCCCTGTTTGGGTTTCCGAAGAAGGGTTCGATTTGAAGAACTCTTTTACTGTTTTATGCACTCCGTTTCTTAGAAATAATATTCTAAATCATCAAGCCTTATCATTCCTCACAAAACTTTCGCAAAACGTCGACCGTGACTCGGTTTTTTTAGCACATACTAAAACCTTCCCTGTTTGCGTTTCCAAAAGAGGGTTCGATTTGAAGAACTCTTTTACTGTTTTATGCACTTCGTTTCTCATCAATAATATTCTAAATCATCAACCCTTATCATTCCACACAAAACTTTCGAAAAACGATGACCGTGACACGGTTTTTTTACCACGGATTGAAAACTTCCCTGTTTGGGTTTCCGAAGAAGGGTTCGATTTGAAGAACTCTT
>NW_019274348.1:929-2557 GCF_002738345.1 Cucurbita maxima
ACACAAAACTTTCGAAAAACGATGACCGTGACTCGGTTTTTTTAGCACGGACTGAAAACTTCCCTATTTGAGATTCCGACGAAGGGTTCGATTTGAAGAACTCTTTTACTGTTTTATGCACTCCGTTTCTTAGAAATAATATTCTAAATCATCAAGCCTTATCATTCCTCACAAAACTTTTGCAAAACGTCGACCGTGACTCGGTCTTTTTAGCACGTACTAAAACCTTCCCTGTTTGCGTTTCCAAAAGAGGGTTCGATTTGAAGAACTCTTTTACTGTTTTATGCACTCCGTTTCTTAGAAATAATATTCTAAATCATCAAGCCTTATCATTCCTCACAAAGCTTTCGTAAAACGTCGACCGTGACTCGGTTTTTTTAGCACGTACTAAAACCTTCCCTGTTTGCGTTTCCAAAAGAGGGTTCGATTTGAAGAACTCTTTTACTGTTTTATGCACTTCGTTTCTCATAAATAATATTCTAAATCATCAACCCTTATCATTCCACACAAAACTTTCGAAAAACGATGACCGTGACACGGTTTTTTTACCACGGATTGAAAACATCCCTGTTTGGGTTTCCGAAGAAGGGTTCGATTTGAAGAACTCTTTTACTGTTTTATGCACTCCGTTTCTTAGAAATAATATTCTAAATCATCAAGCCTTATCATTCCTCACAAAGCTTTCGTAAAACGTCGACCGTGACTCGGTTTTTTTAGCACGTACTAAAACCTTCCCTGTTTGGGTTTCCGAAGGAGGGTTCGATTTGAAGAACTCTTTTACTGTTTTATGCACTCCGTTTCTTAGAAATAATATTCTAAATCTTCAAGCCTTATCATTCCTCACAAAGCTTTCGAAAAACGACGACCGTGACTCGGTTTTTTTAGCACGGACAAAAAACTTCCCTGTTTGGGTTTCCGAAGAAGGGTTCGATTTGAAGAACTCTTTTACTGTTTTATGCACTTCGTTTCTCATAAATAATATTCTAAATCATCAACCCTTATCATTCCACACAAAACTTTCGAAAAACGATGACCGTGACACGGTTTTTTTACCACGGATTGAAAACTTCCCTGTTTGGGTTTCCGAAGAAGGGTTCGATTTGAAGAACTCTTGTACTGTTTTATGCACTCCGTTTCTTAGAAATAATATTCTAAATCTTCAAGCCTTATCATTCCTCACAAAGCTTTCGTAAAACGTCGACCGTGACTCGGTTTTTTTAGCACGTACAAAAAACTTCCCTGTTTGGGTTTCCGAAGAAGGGTTCGATTTGAAGAACTCTTTTACTGTTTTATGCACTCCGTTTCTTAGAAATAATATTCTAAATCATCAAGCCTTATCATTCCTCACAAAACTTTCGCAAAACGTCGACCGTGACTCGGTTTTTTTAGCACGTACTAAAACCTTCCCTGTTTGCGTTTCCGAAAGAGGGTTCGATTTGAAGAACTCTTTTACTGTTTTATGCACTTCGTTTCTCATAAATAATATTCTAAATCATCAACTCTTATCATTCCACACAAAACTTTCGAAAAACGATGACCGTGACACGGTTTTTTTACCACGGATTGAAAACTTCCCTGTTTGGGTTTCCGAAGAAGGGTTCGATTTGAAGAACTCTTTTACTGTTTTA
>NW_019274349.1:0-2555 GCF_002738345.1 Cucurbita maxima
TTGGGTTTTCCAATTAGGGTTTGATTTGAAGGACTCTTTTATTGTTTTGATGCACTCCGTTTGTTCGAAATTGTATTCTTCATCATCAATCCTAATCATTCCCCACAAATATTTTGAAAAACGTCGATCGTGACGCGGTTTTTTTACCACGTACTTCAAACGTCCCAGATTTGGGTTTCCGAAGTAGGTTTCGATTTGAAGCACTCTTTTACTACTTTGATGCACTCCGTTCGTTGGAAGTTGTATTCTACATCATCAAGCCTAATCATTCCCCACAAATCTTTTTAAAAACGTTGACCGTGACTCGGTTTTTTTAGCACGTACTTCAAACGTCCCAGATTTGGGTTTCCGAAGTAGGGTTCGTTTTGAAGCACTCTTTTACTATTTTGATGCACTCCGTTCGTTGGAAATTCTATTCTTCATCATCAAGCCTAATCATTCCCCACAAAAGTTTTGAAAAACGTCGACCGTGACTCGGTTTTTTTAGCACGTACTTCAAACGTCCCAGATTTGGGTTTCCGAAGTAGGTTTCGATTTGAAGCACTCTTTTACTACTTTGATGCACTCCGTTCGTTGGAAGTTGTATTCTACATCATCAAGCCAAATCATTCCCCAAAAATTTTTTGAAAAACGTCGACCGTGACTCGGTTTTTTAGCACGTACTTCAAACGTCCCTAATTAGGGTTTTCGAAATAGAGTTCGATTTGAAGCACTCTTTTACTGTTTTGATGAACTCCGTTTGTTGGAAATTCTATTCTACACCATCAAGCCAAATTATTCCCCACAAAAGTTTTGAAAAACGTCGACCGTGACTCGGTTTTTTTAGCACGTACTTCAAACGTCCCTGATTAGGGTTTTCGAAATAGGGTTCGATTTGAAGCACTCTTTTACTGTTTTGATGCACTCTGTTTCTTCAAAATTCTATTCTAAATCATCAAGCCTAATCATTCCCCAATAATCTTTTTAAAAACGTTGACCGTGACTCGGTTTTTTTAGCATGTACTTCAAACGTCTTAGATTTGGGTTTTCCAATTAGGGTTTGATTTGAAGGACTCTTTTATTGTTTTGATGCACTCCGTTTGTTCGAAATTGTATTCTTCATCATCAATCCTAATCATTCCCCACAAATGTTTTGAAAAACGTCGACCGTGACGCGGTTTTTTTACCACGTACTTCAAACGTCCCAGATTTGGGTTTCCGAAGTAGGTTTCGATTTGAAGCACTCTTTTACTGTTTTGATGCACTCCGTTCGTTGGAAGTTGTATTCTACATCATCAAGCCAAATCATTCCCCACAAATTTTTTGAAAAACGTCGACCGTGACTCGGTTTTTTTAGCACGTACCTCAAACGTCCCTGATTAGGTTTTTCGAATTAGGGTTTGATTTGAAGAACTCTTTGAGTGTTTTGTTGCACTCCGTTTCTTTGAAATTCTATTCTAAATCATCAAGCCTAATCATTCCCTACAAAAGTTTTGAAACACGATGACCGTGACTCGGTTTTTTTAACACGTACTTCAAACGTCCCTGATTAGGGTTATCGAGTTAGGGTTCGAGTTGAAGGACTGTTTTAGTGTTTTGATGCACTCCGTTTGTTCAAAATTTTATTCTACATCATCAAGCCTAATCATTCCCCACAAATGTTTTGAAACACGTCGACCGTGACTCAGTTTTTTAGCACGTACTTCAAACGTCGCAGATTTCGGTTTCCGAAGTAGGGTTCGATTTGAAGCACTCTTTTACTCTTTTGATGCACTCCGTTTGTTGGAAATTCTATTCTTCTTCATCAAGCCTAATCATTCCCCACAAAAGTTTTGAAAAATGTCGACCGTGACTCGGTTTTTTTAGCACGTACTTCAAACATCTTTGATTAGGGTTTTCGAAATAGGGTTCGATATGAAGCACTCTTTTACTGTTTTGATGCACTCTGTTTCTTCAAAATTCAATTCTAAATCATCAAGCCTAATCATTCCCCACAAATCTTTTTAAAAACGTTGACCGTGACTCGGTTTTTTTAGCACGTACTTCAAACGTCCCAGATTTGGGTTTTCCAATTAGGGTTTGATTTGAAGGAATCTTTTATTGTTTTGATGCACTCCGTTTGTTCGAAATTGTATTCTTAATCATCAATCCTAATCATTCCCCACAAATGTTTTGAAAAACGTCGATCGTGACGCGGTTTTTTTACCACGTACTTCAAACGTCCCAGATTTGGGTTTCCGAAGTAGGTTTCGATTTGAAGCACTCTTTTACTGTTTTGATGCACTCCATTCGTTGGAAGTTGTATTCTACATCATCAAGCCAAATCATTCCCCACAAATTTTTTGAAAAACGTCGACCGTGACTCGGTTTTTTTTGCACGTACCTCGAACGTCCCTGATTAGGTTTTTCGAATTAGGGTTTGATTTGAAGAACTCTTTTAGTGTTTTGTTGCACTCCGTTTCTTTGAAATTCTTTTCTAAATCATCAAGCCTAATCATTCCCTACAAAAGTTTTCAAACACGATGACCGTGACTCGGTTTTTTTAACACGTACTTCAAACGTCCCTGATTAGGGTT
>NW_019274350.1:0-1322 GCF_002738345.1 Cucurbita maxima
ATCGATTCCCTAACCTAGTTAGTTAGAAGTACGTGCTAATAATACCGTGTCACGGTCGGCGTTTCTAGAAAGTTTTGTTGGGAATGTTTAGTCTTGATGATTTATAATAGAATGTCGAAGAAATGGTGTGTAGAAAAAAAGTAAAAGAGTGCTTAAAATGGAAGCCCTAATTTGTGAACCCTAATCTAGGAGGTTTGAACCACATGATAAAAAAACTGAGTAGCGAATGGCGTCTTTCGAAATTCCTGCTCGGAGTGATCGGGAATAATGATTTAGAATAGAATTTTGAAGAAATGGAGCGCATAAAACAGTAAAAGAGTGCTTTAAATCGATTCCCTAACTTGGTTAGTTAGACGTACGTGCTAAAAAAACCGTGTCACGGTCGACGTTTCTTGAAACTTTTGTTGGGGATGTTTAGTTTAGTCTTGATGATTTAGAATAGAATGTCGAAGAAACGGAGTGTAGAAAAATAGTGCTGAAAATCGAAACCCTAATTTGTGAACCCTATCCCGGACGTTTGAACCACGTGATAAAAAAACTGAGTAGCGGTCGGCGATTTTCGAAATTCCTGCTCGAAGTGATCGGGAATCATGATTTAGAATAGAATTTTGAAGAAATGGAGTGCATAAAACAGTAAAAGAGTGCTTTAAAGCGATTCCCTAACCTGGTTAGTTAGACGGACGTGCGAAAAAAATCGTGCCACGGTCGACGTTTCTCGAAACTTTTTTTGGGAATGTTTAGTCTTGATGATTTAGAATAGAATGTCGAAGAAACGGAGTGTAGAAAAAAAGTAAAAGAGTGCTTAAAATCGAAGCCCTAATTGGTGAACACTAATCTAGGACGTTTGAACCACGTGATAAAAAAACTGAGTAGCGTTCGGCGTTTCTCGAAATTCCTGCTCGGAGCGATCGGGAATAATGATTTAGAATAGAATTTTGAAGAAACGGAGTGCATAAAACAGTAAAGGAGTGCTTTAAATTGATTCCCTAACCTTGTTAGTTAGAAGTACGTGCTAAAAAAACTGTGTCACGGTGGACGTTTCTCGAAACTTTTGTTGGGAATGTTTAGTTTATTCTTGATGATTTAGAATAGAATGTCGAAGAAACGGAGTGTAGAAAAATAGTGCTTAAAATCGGAACCCTAATTTCTGAACCCTAATCCAAGAGGTTTGAACCACGTGATAAAAAAACTTAGCAGCGGTCGGCGTTTTTACAAATTCCTGCTCGGAGTGATCGGGAATAATGAATTAGAATAGAATTTTAAGAAATGGAGTGCATAAAACAGTAAAAGAGTGCTTTAAATGGATTCCCTAACCTTGTTAG
>NW_019274350.1:1653-2553 GCF_002738345.1 Cucurbita maxima
GAATGTCGAAGAAACGGTGTGTAGAAAAAAAGTAAAAGAGTGCTTAAAATGGAAGCCCTAATTTGTGAACCCTAATCTAGGAGGTTTGAACCACATGATAAAAAAACTGAGTAGCGAATGGCGTTTTCCGAAATTCCTGCTCGGAGTGATCGGGAATAATGATTTAGAATAGAATTTTGAAGAAATGGAGCGCATAAAACAGTAAAAGAGTGCTTTAAATCGATTCCCTAACTTGGTTAGTTAGACGTACGTGCTAAAAAAACCGTGTCACGGTCGACGTTTCTTGAAACTTTTGTTGGGGATGTTTAGTTTAGTCTTGATGATTTAGAATAGAATGTCGAAGAAACGGAGTGTAGAAAAATAGTGCTGAAAATCGGAACCCTAATTTGTGAACCCTATCCAGGACGTTTGAACCACGTGATAAAAAAACTTAGCAGCGGTCGGCGATTTTCGAAATTCCTGCTCGAAGTGATCGGGAATCATGATTTAGAATAGAATTTTGAAGAAATGGAGTGCATAAAACAGTAAAAGAGTGTTTTAAATCGATTCCCTAACCTGGTTAGTTAGACGGACGTGCGAAAAAAATCGTGTCACGGTCGACGTTTCTCGAAACTTTTTTTGGGAATGTTTAGTCTTGATTATTGAGAATAGAATGTCGAAGAAACGGAGTGTAGAAAAAAAGTAAAAGAGTGCTTAAAATCGAAGCCCTAATTGGTGAACACTAATCTAGGACGTTTGAACCACGTGATAAAAAAACTGAGTAGCGTTCGGCATTTCTCGAAATTCCTGCTCGGAGCGATCGGGAATAATGATTTAGAATAGAATTTTGAAGAAACGGAGTGCATAAAACAGTAAAAGAGTGCTTTAAATTGATTCCCTAACCTTGTTAGTTAGAAGTAC
>NW_019274351.1:0-2294 GCF_002738345.1 Cucurbita maxima
TTAAAGACGAGATAAACTTTAGTTAAGTAACTGAAACTTTAAATTACTTCATGTAGAGCTTCAATTACTCTAGGTTAGTTACTATCTTTAGGATTGACTAATGGGACAGAGTTCTTGGATTTAGAGGGTTGTTTTTTGTAATTTTCAACTAAACTTATGTTTTCAAATTTTTTTGGTCATAATTTAGGTAGTGGTTGTATATTATGGATGAACACTAGAATTTCTAAACATAAAATTTGTTTGGATGAAATTTTAGTTAAAGTTGCAAATTTTACTTCTTGCGAGTAAAAAATTTGTTTCTTAGCATAATATGAATTTAGTAGAAGAGTTATTAGGAATAGGATTGGAGAAAGAAATTTTATTTAAAATAATAAACCGACCCAAGTTCATCTTTGTTGTTGTCTAATTGTGATTTTGAAAAAAGCTTAACTAATATGAAATATCAAGGTAAATCAAGAATATATCCTACACGTCATTTAAAGAGAAATTCATGTTTTATTAGAAGAGACCAACTTCATTTAAGGTACTAGGAGTTTAAATTACTTCCATTGTTATTTCAATCAATCCACAATGATTACAAATTTAGGGTTGGCTAATTGGACATCAATTATCAACTTTATGTTATAATTTAGGCAGTAGCCATTATAATTCTTCCATGGACCATATGTGTTATAGTTAAATGAATATATATATATATATATATTATGTATGTCGAGGTCTGGACAAATCACAAAATAGTAAGGAACACCATTGTCAATGCTAGAGCCACTCACAACTAATGATGGAGACCGATGAAAAATATTTTAACATCCACATTTACAGAGTTTCTCTCCTCGATTTCTTCCTGAAACTTAAAGATGTGTGTTACAAGGAAGGGCTAGGGATTGATTTGATACCTTCTCGTGGATCGTAGCCTAAGATATTCGCTTCAAAAGTTCATCCAAAATCTGATTTATCGCTTGAGATAAAAGAAAGGATTTCTTATTGGGCAGCCGATTTTAGAGGTTTCAAGGCTCTATTTCTTCATTGAACCACTTCCATATCCTTTCTTAAGGCTAAAGGAATTGGTTTGGAGGAACGTCTTTGAGTGTAGGACCTTAATTTCCAGAAAACGTTCTCGATATGCAACTCACTCAAAACGCCATATTTTCGATCTCATGGGTAGCTTATTCTACGATGTTTCAGCTCTCGATTCCTTCATTAAGTTTACTCAACTTCTTCCTCTGAAGCTAGAGAAATCCTTAATTTGAAGGAAAAGAGATCGTAGATAAGAATTTGACTCTTATCCCCAAATTTAATTTTGAAACCTATTTCCTTCAATTCGGCACGCTCTCGAGGCTATTTTTCTTGGTGGTCTTCTATGAAAGCATTCCTTGGAGGTGCAGAAATTGATTAGAATCATTCTTGCTCGACGAATCATCATGTATCCTCGGATTGGATTTTCAAGTTTTTCTTGAAGTTCTTCAATGGCGGATTGAATTGGGAAGGAATGGTTTCGAGGCACTTTCAGCACTTTATTCCTACATAGAACTTGTGGGTAATCTTGTTGAAAAATGGTAGAAATAAGTTTGAAGAGAAATGGTGGAGGATTGATCTCGAATTTGGAAGAAATCTGAGAGTAGGAGACCCATAATCTAAACGCTTATTGCCTTCGATTGGGGGGATTGACCTTTCTCGATTCTTATTCCGTATTGTTGCTCATACTTTAGAATTTATAGGAGCAGCTTAAACCGACATTGAGAGCTCTTGAATCTTTGTTATTTAGAGATCGAACTTTCTGGATAATTTTTTGGAGATATCAACTCCGATCATAGCCTTATCGACCTTGGCTTTGAATACTAGTCGTTGGATGTAATGATCCGTGCGTGTTCGTTCTAGATCATATCAAATTTTGGAGGAGATCCAATGGTTGAGATTTGAGTTCGAAGGATTTTACTCGGATGGTCGCGGTAGATGCTCTGATTCTAATTAGAGTGGCATTTCTGTAATTATCAATTCTTCTAGGGGTATTTTGGTAATTTGCCACTTTCCGAATATTTTATTATTATTTTTCTCGAAAAATCTATAATTTTTCTACAAATTCCTCATCGCTTTTTGATAATTTTCCCCTTATTTTGAATCCTAGATTCCTTCAAGATAAGGAATTACAAATCCGGAAAGATATTTGATAATTGATAAAATGACTATTTTGCCCTTTTCATTTACTTTTTCCTTTCCAATCCTTTTCAAAAGGCCTTTCAACTCCTTGAAATCACTTGTTAGGGTACTGACTTGACTAAGTCTCTTGTTCTTGC
>NW_019274352.1:0-2449 GCF_002738345.1 Cucurbita maxima
GCTAAAGAAACCGAGTCACGGTCGACGTTTGTCGAAAGATTTGTGTGGAATGATTAGGCTTGATGATTTAGATAGGATTTCGAAGAAACGGTGTGAATAAAACAGTAAAAGAGTTCTTCAAATCGAAGCCTACTTCGGAAACCTAAATCTGGGACGTTTGAAGTACGTGCTAAAGAAACCGAGTCACGGTCGACGTTTGTCGAAAGATTTGTGTGGAATGATTAGGCTTGATGATTTAGATAGGATTTCGAAGAAACGGTGTGAATAAAACAGTAAAAGAGTTCTTCAAATCGAAGCCTACTTCGGAAACCTAAATCTGGGACGTTTGAAGTACGTGCTAAAGAAACCGAGTCAGGGTCGACGTTTGTCGAAAGATTTGTGTGGAATGATTAGGCTTGATGATTTAGAATAGAATTTCGAAGAAACAGTATGCATAAAACAATAAAAGAGTTCTTCAAGTCGAACCCTACTTCGGAAACCCAAATCTACGACGTTTGAAGTACGTGCTAAAAAAACCGAGTCACGGTCGACGTTTTTCGAAAGATTTGTCTGGAATGTTTAGGCTTGATGATTTAGAATAGGATTTCGAAGAAACGGTATGCATAAAACAATAAAAGAGTTCTTCAAATCGAACCCTACTTCGGAAACCCAAATCAGGGACGTTTGAAGTACGTGCTAAAAAAACCGAGTCACGGTCGACGTTTTTAAAAAGTTTTGTGAGGATTGATTAGGCTTGATGATTTAGAATAGGATTTCGAAGAAACGGTGTGAATAAAACAGTAAAAGAGTTCTTCAAATCATACCCTACTTCGGAAACCCAAATCTTGGACGTTTGAAGTACGTGCTAAAAAAACCGAGTCACAGTCGAGGTTTTTAAAAAGTTTTGTGAGGAATGATAAGGCTTGACGATTTAAAATATTATTTCTAAGAAACGGAGTGCATAGAACAGTAAAAGAGTTCTTCAAATCGAACCCTACTGCGGAGACCCAAATCTGGGACGTTTGAAGTACGTGTTAAAAAAACCGAGTCACGGTCGATGTTTTTAAAAAGTTTTGTGAGGAATGATAAGGCTTGACGATTTAAAATATTATTTCTAAGAAACGGAGTGCATAGAACAGTAAAAGAGTTCTTCAAATCGAACCCTACTGCGGAAACCCAAATCTGGGACGTTTGAAGTACGTGCTAAAAAAACCGAGTCACGGTCGATGTTTTTAAAAAGTTTTGTTTGGAATGATTAGGCTTGATGATTTAGAATAGGAATTCGAAGAAACGGTGTGCATAAAACAATAAAAGAGTTCTTCAAATCGAACCCTACTTCGGAAACCCAAATCTGGGACGTTTGAAGTACGTGCTATAAAAGAGTTCTTCAAATCGAACCCTACTTCGGAAACCCAAATCTGGGACGTTTGAAGTACGTGCTATATGAGGCTTGATGATTCAGAATTGAATTTCGAAGAAACGGTGTGCATAAAACAGTAAAAGTGTTCTTCAAATCGAACCCTACATCGGAAACCCAAATCTGGGACGTTTGAAGTACGTGCTAAAAAAACCGAGTCACGGTCGACGTTTTTCGAAAGATTTGTCTGGAATGTTTAGGCTTGATGATTTAGAATAGGATTTCGAAGAAACGGTATGCATAAAACAATAAAAGAGTTCTTCAAATCGAACCCTACTTCGGAAACCCAAATCTGGGACGTTTGAAGTACGTGCTAAAAAAACCGAGTCACGGTCGACGTTTTTAAAAAATTTTGTGAGGATTGATTAGGCTTGATGATTTAGAATAGGATTTCGAAGAAACGGTGTGCATAAAACAGTAAAAGAGTTCTTCAAATCGAACCCTACTTCGGAAACCCAAATCTGGGACGTTTGAAGTACGTGCTAAAAAAACCGAGTCACGGTCGACGTTTTTAAAAAGTTTTGTGAGGAATGATTAGGCTTGATGATTTAGATAGGATTTCGAAGAAACGGTGTGAATAAAACAGTAAAAGAGTTCTTCAAATCGAACCCTACTTCGGAAACCCAAATCTGGGACGTTTGAAGTACGTGCTAAAAAAACCGAGTCACGGTCGACGTTTGTCGAAAGATTTGTGTGGAATGATTAGGCTTGATGATTTAGAATAGGATTTCGAAGAAACAGTGTGCATAAAACAGTAAAAGAGTTCTTCAAATCGAACCCTACTTCGGAAACCTAAATCTGGAACGTTTGAAGTACGTGCTAAAGAAACCGAGTCACGGTCGACGTTTGTCGAAAGATTTGTGTGGAATGATTAGGCTTGATGATTTAGATAGGATTTCGAAGAAACGGTGTGAATAAAACAGTAAAAGAGTTCTTCAAATCGAACCCTACTTCGGAAACCATAATTTACAACGTTTGAAGTACGTGCTAAAAAAACCGAGTCACAGTCGAGGTTTTTAAAAAGTTTTGTGAGGAATGATTAGGCTTGATGAT
>NW_019274353.1:0-2552 GCF_002738345.1 Cucurbita maxima
TTCGAAAGTTTTGTGAGGAATGATAAGGCTTGATGATTTAGAATATTATTTCTGAGAAACGGAGTGCATAAAACCGTAAAAGAGTTCGTCAAATCGAACCCTTCTTCGGAAAACTAAACAGGGAAGTTTTTAGTACGTGCTAAAAAAACCGAGTCACGGTCCACATTTTTCGAAAGTATTGTTTGGAATGATAAGGCTTGATGATTTAGAATATTATATCTAAGAAACGGAGTGCATAAAACAGTAAAAGAGTTCGTCAAACCGAACCCTTCTTCGGAAACCCAAACAGGGAAGTTCTTAGTACGGGCTAAAAAAACCGAGTCACGGTCGACGTTTTTCGAAATTTTGTTGAGGAATGATAAGGCTTGATGATTTAGAATATTATATCTAAGAAACGGAGTGCATAAAACAGTAAAAGAGTTCGTCAAACCGAACCCTTCTTCGGAAACCCAAACAGGGAAGTTCTTAGTACGGGCTAAAAAAACCGAGTCACGGTCGAAATTTTTCGAAAGTTTTTCGAGGAATGATAAGGCTTGATGATTTAGAATATTATTTCTATGAAACGGAGTGCATAAAACAGTAAAAGAGTTCGTAAAACCGAACCCTTCTTCGGAAACCCAAACAGAGAAGTTGTAAGTACGTGCTAAAAAAACCGAGTCACGGTCGACATTTTTCGAAAGTTTTGTGAGGAATGATAAGGCTTGATGATTTAGAATATTATTTCTAAGAAACGGAGTGCATAAAACAGTAAAAGAGTTCGTCAAATCAAACCCTTCTTCGGAAAACTGAACAGGGAAGTTTTTAGTACGTGCTAAAAAAACCGAGTCACGGTCGACATTTTTCGAAAGTTTTGTGAGGAATGATAAGGCTTGATGATTTAGAATATTATTTCTAAGAAACGGAGTGCATAAAACAGTAAAAGAGTACTTTAAATCGAACCCTTCTTCGGAAACCCAAACACGGAAGTTTTTAGTACGTGCTAAAAAACCGTGTCACGGTCGACATTGTTCGAAAGTTTTGTGAGAAATGATAAGGCTTGATGATTTAGAATATTATATCTAAGAAACGGAGTGCATAAAACAGTAAAAGAGTTCGTCAAACCGAACCCTTCTTCGGAAACCCAAACAGGGAAGTTGTTAGTACGTGCTAAAAAAACCGTGTCACGGTCGACATTGTTCGAAAGTTTTGTGAGGAATGATAAGGCTTGATGATTTAGAATATTATTTGTAAGAAACGGAGTGCATAAAACAGTCAAAGAGTACGTCAAACCGAACCCTTCTTCGGAAACCCAAACAGGGAAGTTCTTAGTACGGGCTAAAAAAACCGAGTCACGGTCGAAATTTTTCGAAAGTTTTGTGAGGAATGATAAGGCTTGATGATTTAGAATATTATTTCGAAGAAACGGAGTGCATAAAATAGTAAAAGAGTTCTTCAAATCGAACCCTTCTTCGGAAACCCGAACAGGGAAGTTCTTAGTACGGGCTAAAAAAACCGAGTCACGGTCGACGTTTTTCGAAAGTTTTGTGAGAAATGATAAGGCTTGATGATTTAGAATAGAATTTCGAAGAAACGGAGTGCATAAAATAGTAAAAGAGTTCTTCAAATCGAACCCTTCTTCGGAAACCCGAACAGGGAAGTTCTTAGTACGGGCTAAAAAAACCGAGTCACGGTCGACGTTTTTCGAAAGTTTTGTGAGAAATGATAAGGCTTGATGATTTAGAATAGAATTTCGAAGAAACGGAGTGCATAAAATAGTAAAAGAGTTCTTCAAATCGAACCCTTCTTCGGAAACCCGAACAGGGAAGTTCTTAGTACGGGCTAAAAAAACCGAGTCACGGTCGACGTTTTTCGAAAGTTTTGTGAGAAATGATAAGGCTTGATGATTTAGAATAGAATTTCGAAGAAACGGAGTGCATAAAACAGTAAAAGAGTTCTTCAAACCGAACCCTTCTTCGGAAACCCAAACAGGGAAGTTCTTAGTACGGGCTAAAAAAACCGAGTCACGGTCGAAATTTTTCGAAAGTTTTGTGAGGAATGATAAGGCTTGATGATTTAGAATATTATTTCTGAGAAACAGAGTGCATAAAACCGTAAAAGAGTTCGTCAAATCGAACCCTTCTTCGGAAAACTGAACAGGGAAGTTTTTAGTACGTGCTAAAAAAACCGAGTCACGGTCGAAATTTTTCGAAAGTTTTGTGAGGAATGATAAGGCTTGATGATTTAGAATATTATTTCTAAGAAACGGAGTGCATAAAACAGTAAAAGAGTACTTTAAATCGAACCCTTCTTCGGAAACCCAAACACGGAAGTTTTTAGTACGTGCTAAAAAACCGAGTCACGGTCGACGTTTTTCGAAATTTTGTTGAGGAATGATAAGGCTTGATGATTTAGAATATTATTTCTGAGAAACGGAGTGCATAAAACCGTAAAAGAGTTCGTCAAATCGAACCCTTCTTCGGAAAATTGAATAGGGAAGTTTTTAGTACGTGCTAAAAAAACTGAGTCACGGTCCACATTTTTCGAAAGTATTGTTTGGAATGATAAGGCTTGAT
>NW_019274354.1:0-2549 GCF_002738345.1 Cucurbita maxima
AAAGAAATGTATTACAAAAAACAGTAAAAGAGTGCTTCAAATCGAACCCTACTTCGAAAACCCAAATTTGGGACGTTTGAAGTACGTGCTAAAAAATCGAGTCACGGTCGACGTTTTTCAAAACTTTTGTGGGGAATGATTCGGCATAATGATTTAGAATCGAATTTTGAAGAATCATAGTGCATAAAATAGTAAAAGATTGCTTCAAATCGAACCCTACTTCGGAAACCCAAATCTTGGACGTTTGAATACGTGGTAAAAAAACCGAGTCACGGTCGACGTTTTTTAAAACTTTTGTGAGGAATGATTAGGCTTGATGATTTATAATATAATTTAAAAGAAATGTATTACAAAAAACAGTAAGAGAGTGCTTCAAATCGAACCCTACTTCGAAAACCCAAATCTGGGACGTTTGAAGTACGTGCTAAAAAAACCTTGTCACGGTCGACATTTTTAAAACTTTTGAAGGGAATGATTAGGCTTGATGATGTAGAAAAGAATTTCCAACAAGCGGAGTGCATCAAAACAGTAAAAGAGTCCTTCAAATCGAAACCTACTTCGAAAACCCAAATTTTGGACGTTTGAAGTATGTGGTAAAAAAACCGAGTCACGGTCGACATTTTTAAAAAGTTTTGTGGGGAATGATTAGGCTTTATGATTTAGAATAGAATTTCAACGAAACGGAATGCATAAAATAGTAAAAGTGTGCTTCAAAATGAGCCCTACTTCGGAAACCCAAATCTGAGACGTTTGAAGTACGTGCTAAAAAAACCGACTCACTGTCGACGTTTTTTAAAACTTTTGTGAGGAATGATTAGGCTTGATGATTTATAATAGAATTTAAAAGAAATGTATTACAAAAAACATTAAAAGAGTGCTTCAAATCGAACCCTACTTCGAAAACCCAAATCTGAGACGTTTAAAGTATGTGCTAAAAAATCGAGTCACGGTCGACGTTTTTCAAAACTTTTGTGGGGAATGATTCGGCATAATGATTTAGAATCGAATTTTGAAGAATCATAGTGCATAAAATAGTAAAAGATTGCTTCAAATCGAACCCTACTTCGAAACACTAATCAGGGACGTTTGAAGTACGTGCTAAAAAACCCGAGTCACGGTCGACATTTTTAAAACTTTTGTAGGGAATGATTAGGCTTGATGATGTAGAAAAGAATTTCCAACAAGCGGAGTGCATCAAAACAGTAAAAGAGTCCTTCAAATCGAAACCTAATTCGAAAACCCAAATTTGGGACGTTTGAAGTATGTGGTAAAAAAACCGAGTCACGGTCGACATTTTTAAAAAGTTTTGTGGGGAATGATTAGGCTTTATGATTTAGAATAGAATTTCAACGAAACGGAGTGCATAAAATAGTAAAAGTGTGCTTCAAAATGAGCCCTACTTCGGAAACCCAAATCTGGGACGTTTGAAGTACGTGCTAAAAAAACCGAGTCACGGTCGACGTTTGTTGGAAGTTTTGTGGGGAATGAATAGGCTTGTAGATGTAGAATACAATTTCGAACCAACGGAGTGCATCAAAACAGTAAAAGAGTGCTTCAAATCGAACCCTACTTCGAAAACCCAAATCTGGGACGTTTGAAGTACGTGCTAAAAAACCGAGTCACGGTCGACGTTTTTCAAAACTTTTGTGGGGAATGATTCGGCATAATGATTTAGAATCGAATTTTGAAGAATCATAGTGCATAAAATAGTAAAAGATTGCTTCAAATCGAACCCTACTTCAGAAACCCAAATCTTGGACGTTTGAATACGTGGTAAAAAAACCGAGTCACGGTCGACGTTTTTTAAAACTTTTGTGAGGAATGATTAGGCTTGATGATTTATAATAGAATTTAAAAGAAATGTATTACATAAAACAGTAAAAGAGTGCTTCAAATCGAACCCTATTTCGAAACACTAATCAGGGACGTTTGAAGTACGTGCTAAAAAAACCGAGTCACGGTCGACATTTTTAAAACTTTTGAAGGGAATGATTAGGCTTGATGATGTAGAAAAGAATTTCCAACAAGCGGAGTGCATCAAAACAGTAAAAGAGTCCTTCAAATCGAAACCTACTTCGAAAACCCAAATTTGGGACGTTTGAAGTATGTGGTAAAAAAACCGAGTCACGGTCGACATTTTTAAAAAGTTTTGTGGGGAATGATTAGGAGTTATGATTTAGAATAGAATTTCAACGAAACGGACTGCATAAAATAGTAAAAGTGTGCTTCAAAATGAACCCTACTTCGGAAACCCAAATCTGGGACGTTTGAAGTACGTGCTAAAAAATCGAGTCACAAAATGAACCCTACTTCGGAAACCCAAATCTGGGACGTTTGAAGTACGTGCTAAAAAATCGAGTCACAGTCGACGTTTTTCAAAACTTTTGTGGGGAATGATTCTGCATAATGATTTAGAATCGAGTTTTGAAGAATCATAGTGCATAAAATAGTAAAAGATTGCTTCAAATTGAACCCTACTTCGGAAACCCAAATCTGGGACGTTTGAAGTACGTGCTAAAAAAACCGAGTCACGGTCGACGTTTTTTAAA
>NW_019274355.1:0-2549 GCF_002738345.1 Cucurbita maxima
ACACCGTTTCTTCGAAATCCTATTCTAAATCATCAAGCCTAATCATTCCTCACAAATCTTTCGAAAAATGTCGACCGTGACTCGGTTTTTTTAGCACCTACTTCAAACGTCCCAGACATGGGTTTCCAAAGTAGGGTTCGATTTGAAGAACTCTTTTACTGTTTTATGCACACCGTTTCTTCGAAATCCTATTCTAAATCATCAAGCCTAATCATTCCTCACAAATCTTTCGAAAAACAAAGACCGTGACTCGGTTTTTTTAACACATACTTCAAACGTCACAGACTTGGGTTTCCGAAGTAGGGTTCGATTTGAAGAACTATTTTACTGTTTTATGCACACCGTTTCTTCGAAATCCTATTCTAAATCATCAAGCCTAATCATTCCTCACAAATCTTTCGAAAAACAAAGACCGTGACTCGGTTTTTTTAACACGTACTTCAAACGTCCCAGACTTGGGTTTCCGAAGTAGGGTTCGATTTGAAGAACTCTTTTACTGTTTTATGCACACCGTTTCTTCGTAATCCTATTCTAAATCATCAAGCCTAATCATTCCTCAAAAATCTTTCGAAAAACAAAGACCGTCACCTGGTTTTTTTAGCACGTTCATCAAACGTCCCAGATTTGGGTTTCCGAAGTAGGGTTGGATTTGAAGAACTATTTTACTGTTTTATGCACACCGTTTCGTCGAAATCCTATTCTAAATCATCAAGCCTAATCCTTCCTCACAAATCTTTCGAAAAACAAAGACCGTGACTCGGTTTTTTTAACACGTACTTCAAACGTCCCAGACTTGGGTTTCCGAAGTAGGGTTCGATTTTAAGAACTCTTTTACTGTTTTATGCACACCGTTTCTTCGAAATCCTATTCTAAATCATCAAGCCTAACCATTCCTCAAAAATATTTCGAAAAACGTCGACCGTGACTCGGTTTTTTTAGCACGTACTTCAAACGTCCCAGATTTGGGTTTCCGAAGTAGTGTTCGATTTGAAGAACTCTTTTACTGTTTTATGCACACTGTTTCATCGAAATCCTATTCTAAATAATCAAGCCTAATCATTCCTCACAAATCTTTCGAAAAACAAAGACCGTGACTCGGTTTTTTTAACACGTACTTCAAACGTCCCAGACTTGGGTTTCCGAAGTAGGGTTCGATTTGAAGCACACTTTTACTGTTTTATGCACGCCGTATCTTAGAAATAATATTCTAAATCATCAAGCCTAATCATTCCTCACAAATCTTTCGAAAAACAAAGATCGTGACTCGGTTTTTTTAGCACGTACTTCAAACGTCCCAGATTTGGGTTTCCGAAGTAGGGTTCGATTTTAAGAACTCTTTTACTGTTTTATGCACACCGTTTCTTCGAAATCCTATTCTAAATCATCAAGCCTAACCATTCCTCAAAAATCTTTCGAAAAACATCGACCATGACTCGGTTTTTTTAGCACGTACTTCAAACGTCCCAGATTTGTGTTTCCGAAGTAGGGTTCGATTTTAAGAACTCTTTTACTGTTTTATGCACACCGTTTCATCGAAATCCTATTATAAATCATCAAGCCTAACCATTCCTCACAAATCTTTCGAATAACAAAGACCGTGACTCGGTATTTTTAACACGTACTTCAAACGTCCCAGACTTGGGTTTCCGAAGTAGGGTTCGATTTGAAGAACTATTTTACTGTTTTATGCACACCGTTTCTTCAAAATCCTATTCTAAATCATCAAGCCTAATCATTCCTCACAAATCTTTCGAAAAATGTCGACCGTGACTCGGTTTTTTTAACACGTACTTCAAACGTCCCAGACTTGGGTTTCCGAAGTAGGGTTCGATTTTAAGAACTCTTTTACTGTTTTATGCACACCGTTTTTTCAAAATCCTATTCTAAATCATCAAGCCTAATCATTCCTCAAAAATCTTTCGAAAAACAAAGACCGTGACCTTGTTTTTTTAGCACGTTCATCAAACGTCTCAGATTTGGGTTTCCGAAGTAGGGTTCGATTTGAAGAACTATTTTACTGTTTTATGCACACCGTTTCTTCAAAATCCTATTCTAAATCATCAAGCCTAATCATTCCTCACAAATCTTTCGAAAAACAAAGACCGTGACTCGGTTTTTTTAACACGTACTTCAAACGTCCCAGACTTGGGTTTCCGAAGTAGGGTTCGATTTAAGGAACTCTTTTACTGTTTTATGCACACCGTTTCTTCGAAATCCTATTCTAAATCATCAAGCCTAATCATTCCTCACAAATCTTTCGAAAAACAAAGACCGTGACTCGGTTTTTTTAACACGTACTTCAAACGTCCCAGACTTGGGTTTCCGAAGTAGGGTTCGATTTTAAGAACTCTTTTACTGTTTTATGCACACCGTTTCTTCGAAATCCTATTCTAAATCATCAAGCCTAATCATTCCTCTCAAGTCTTTCGAAAAACAAAGACCGTGACTCGGTTTTTTTAACACATACTTCAAACGTCCCAGACTTGGGTTTCCGAAGTAGGGTTCGATTTGAAGAACTCTTTTACTGTTTTATGCACACCGTTTCTTCG
>NW_019274356.1:0-2549 GCF_002738345.1 Cucurbita maxima
TTATCATTCCTCATAAAACTTTCGAAAAACGTCGACCGTGACCTTGTTGTTTTAGCACGTACTGAAAACAGCCCTGTTTGGGTTTCCGAAGAAGCGTTCGATCTAAAGAACTCTTTTACTGTTTTATACACTCCGTTTCTTAGAAATAATATTCTAAATCATTAAGCCTTATCATTCCTCACAAAAATTTCGAAAAACATCGATCGTGACTCGGTTTTTACAGCACGTACTAAAAACTTCCCTGTTTGGGTTTTCTTCGAAAAACATCGATCGTGACTCGGTTTTTACAGCACGTACTAAAAACTTCCCTGTTTGGGTTTTCGAAGCTGGGTTCGATTTGACGAGCTCTTTTTCTGTTTTATGCACTCCGTTTCTTAGAAATAATATTCTAAATCCTCAAGCCTTATCATTCCTCACAAAACTTTCGAAAAACGTCGACCGTGACTCGGTTATTTTAGCACGTACTAAAAACTTCCCTGTTTTGTTTTCCGAAGAAGGGTTCGATTTGAAGAACTCTTTTACTGTTTTATGCACTCCGTTTCTTAGAAATAATATTCTAAATCATCAAGCCTTATCATTCCTCATAAAACTTTCGAAAAACGTCGACCGTGACCTTGTTGTTTTAGCACGTAATGAAAACATCCCTGTTTGGGTTTCCGAAGAAGGGTTCGATTTGAAAAACTCTTTTACTGTTTTATACACTCCGTTTTTTAGAAATAATATTCTAAATCCACAAGCCTTATCATTCCTCACAAAACATTCGAAAAACGTCGACCGTGACTCGGTTTTTTTAGCACGTACTAAAAACTTCCCTGTTTGGGTTTCCGAAGAAGGGTTCGATTTGAAGAACTCTTTTACTGTTTTATGCACTCCGTTTCTTAGAAATAATATTCTAAATCATCAAGCCTTATCATTCCTCATAAAACTTTCAAAAAACGTCGACCGTGACCTTGTTGTTTTAGCACGTAATGAAAACATCCCTGTTTGGGTTTCCGAAGAAGGGTTCGATTTGAAAAACTCTTTTACTGTTTTATACACTCCGTTTTTTAGAAATAATATTCTAAATCCACAAGCCTTATCATTCCTCACAAAACATTCGAAAAACGACGACCGTGACTCGGTTTTTTTAGCACGTACTAAAAACTTCCCTGTTTGGGTTTCCGAAGAAGGGTTCGATTTGAAGAACTATTTTACTGTTTTATGCACTCCGTTTCTTAGAAATAATACTCTAAATCATCAAGCCTTATCATTCCTCACAAAACTTTCGAAAAACGTCGACCGTGACTCGGTTTTTTTAGCACGTACTAAAAACTTCCCTGTTTGGGTTTCCGAAGAAGGGTTCGATTTGAAGAACTATTTTACTGTTTTATGCACTCCGTTTCTTAGAAATAATACTCTAAATCCTCAAGCCTTATCATTCCTCACAAAACTTTCGAAAAACGTCGATCGTGACTCCGTTTTTTTAGGACGTACTAAAAACATCACTGTTTTGGTTTCCGAAGAAGGGTTAGATTTGAAGAACTCTTTTACTGTTTTATGCACTCCATTTCTTAGAAATAATATTCTAAATCCTCAAGCCTTATCATTCCTCACAAAACTTTCGAAAAACGTCGACCGTGACTCGGTTTTTTTAGCATCCTCAAGCCTTATCATTCCTCACAAAACTTTCGAAAAACGTCGACCGTGACTCGGTTTTTTTAGCGCGTACTAAAAACTTCCCTGTTTGGGTGTTCGAAGAAGGGTTGGATTTGAAGAACTCTTTTACTGTTTTATGCCCTCCGTTTCTTAGAAATAATATTCTAAATCCTCAAGCCTTATCATTCCTCACAAAACATTCGAAAAACGTCGACCGTGACTCGGTTTTTTTAGCACGTACTAAAAACTTCCCTGTTTGGGTTTCCGAAGAAGGGTTCGATTTGAAGAACTCTTTTACTGTTTTATGCACTACGTTTCTTAGAAATAATATTCTAAATCATCAAGCCTCATCATTCCTCACAATACTTTCGAAAAACGTCGACCGTGACTCGGTTTTTTTAGCACGTACTAAAAACTTCCCTGTTTGGGTTTCCGAAGAAGGGTTCGATTTGAAGAACTCTTTTACTGTTTTATGCACTCCGTTTCTTAGAAATAATATTCTAAATCCTCAAGCCTTATCATTCCTCACAAAACATTCGAAAAACGTCGACCGTGACTCGGTTTTTTTAGCACGTACTAAAAACTTCCCTGTTTGGGTTTCAGAAGAAGAGTTCGATTTGAAGAACTCTTTTACTGTTTTATGAACTCCGTTTCTTCGAAATAATATTCTAAATCATCAAGCCTTATCATTCCAACCAATAATTTCGAAAAACGTCGACCGTCACTTGGCTTTTTTAGCACGTACTAAAAACTTCCCTGTTTGGGTTTCCGAAGAAGGGTTCGATTGGAAGAACTCTTTTACTGTTTTATGCACTCCGTTTCTTAGAAATAATATTCTAAATCCTCAAGCCTTATCATTCCTCACAAAACTTTCGAAAAACGTTGACTGTAACTCGGTTTTTTTAGCACGTACT
>NW_019274357.1:0-2547 GCF_002738345.1 Cucurbita maxima
GGAGTGTAGAAAAACAGTAAAAGAGTGCTTAAAATCGAAGCCCTAGTTTGTGAACCCTAATCAAGGACGTTTGAACCACGTGATAAAAAAAACTTAGTAGCGGTCGTCGTTTTTCGAAATTCCTGTTAAGAGTGATCGGGAAATATGATTTAGAACAGAATTTGGAAGAAATGGAGTGCATAAAACAGTAAAAGAGTGCTTTAAATCGAGTCCCAAGCCGATTAGTTAGAAGTACGTGCTAAAAAAACCGTGTGACGGTCGACGTTTCTCGTAACTTTTGTTGGGAATGTTTAGTCTTGTAGATTTGGAATAGAATGTTGAAGAAACGGAGTGTAGAAAAACAGTAAAAGAGTGCATAATATTGAAGCCCTAATTTGTGAACCCTAATCTAGGACGTTTGAACCACGTGATAAAAAAACTGAGTAGCGGTCGGCGTTTTTCGAAAGTCCTGCTCGGAGTGATCGGGCATTATGATTTAGAATAGAATTTGGAAGAAATGGAGTGCACAAAACAGTAAAAGAGTGCTTTAAATCGATTCCCTAACCTGGTTAGTCAGAAATACGTGCGAAAAAAACCGCGTCACGGTCGACGTTTCTGGAAACTTTTGTTGGGAAATTTTAGTCTTGATGATTTAAAATAGAATGTCGAAGAAACGAAGTGTAGAAAAACAGTAAAAGAGTGCTTAAAATCGAAGCCCTAGTTTGTGAACCCTAATCAAGGACGTTTGAACCACGTGATAAAAAAAACTGAGTAGCGGTCGTCGTTTTTCGAAATTCCTGTTGGGAGTGATCGGGAAATATGATTTAGAATAGAATTTTGAAGAAATGGACTGCATAAAACAGTAAAAGAGTGCTTTAAATCGAGTCCCAAGCCGGTTAGTTAGAAGTACGTGCTCAAAAAACCGTGTGACGGTCGACGTTTCTCGTAACTTTTGTTGGGAATGTTTAGTCTTGTTGATTTGGAATAGAATGTTGAAGAAACGGAGTGTAGAAAAACAGTAAAAGAGTGCATAATATTGAAGCCCTGATTTGTGAACCCTAAACTAGGACGTTTGAACCACGTGATAAAAAAACTGAGTAGCGGTCGGCGTTCTTCGAAAGTCTTGCTCGGAGTGATCGGGCATAATGATTTAGAATAGAATTTGGAAGAAATGGAGTGCACAAAACAGTAAAAGAGTGCTTTAAATCGATTCCATACCCTTGTTAGTCAGAAATACGTGCGAAAAAAACCGTGTCACGGTCGACGTTTCTCGAAACTTTTGTTGGGAAATTTTAGTCTTGATGATTTAGAATAGAATGTCGAAGAAACGGAGTGTAGAAAAACAGTAAAAGAGTGCTTAAAATCGAAGCCCTAGTTTGTGAACCCTAATCAAGGACGTTTGAACCACGTGATAAAAAAAACTGAGTAGCGGTCGTCGTTGTTCGAAATTCCTGTTGGGAGTGATCGGGAAATATGATTTAGAACAGAATTTGGAAGAAATGGAGTGCATAAAACAGTAAAAGAGTGCTTTAAATCGAGTCCCAAGCCGGTTAGTTAGAAGTACGTGCTCAAAAAACCGTGTGACGGTCGACGTTTCTCGTAACTTTTGTTGGGAATGTTTAGTCTTGTAGATTTGGAATAGAATGTTGAAGAAACGGAGTGTAGAAAAACAGTAAAAGAGTGCATAATATTGAAGCCCTAATTTGTGAACCCTAATCTAGGACGTTTGAACCACGTGATAAAAAAACTGAGTAGCGGTCGGCGTTTTTCGAAAGTCCTGCTGGGAGTGATCGGGAAATATGATTTAGAATACAATTTGGAAGAAATGGAGTGCACAAAACAGTAAAAGAGTGCTTTAAATCGATTCCCTAACCTGGTTAGTCAGAAATACGTGCGAAAAAAACCGCGTCACGGTCGACGTTTCTCGAAACTTTTGTTGGGAAAGTTTAGTCTTGATGATTTAGAATAGAATGTCGAAGAAACGGAGTGTAGAAAAACAGTAAAAGAGTGCTTAAAATCGAAGCCCTAGTTTGTTAACCCTAATCAGGGACGTTTGAACCACGTGATAAAAAAAACTGAGTAGCGGTCGTCGTTGTTCGAAATTCCTGTTGGGAGTGATCGGGAAATATGATTTAGAACAGAATTTGGAAGAAATGGAGTGCATAAAACAGTAAAAGAGTGCTTTAAATCGAGTCCCAAGCCGGTTAGTTAGAAGTACGTGCTCAAAAAACCGTGTGACGGTCGACGTTTCTCGTAACTTTTGTTGGGAATGTTTAGTCTTGTAGATTTGGAATAGAATGTTGAAGAAACGGAGTGTAGAAAAACAGTAAAAGAGTGCATAATATTGAAGCCCTAATTTGTGAACCCTAATCTAGGACGTTTGAACCACGTGATAAAAAAACTGAGTAGCGGTCGGCGTTTTTCGAAAGTCCTGCTCGGAATGATCGGGCATTATGATTTAGAATAGAATTTGGAAGAAATGGAGTGCACAAAACAGTAAAAGAGTGCTTTAAATCGATTCCCTAACCTGGTTAGTCAGAAATACGTGCGAAAAAAACCGTGTCACGG
>NW_019274358.1:0-2547 GCF_002738345.1 Cucurbita maxima
CTACTTCGGAAACCCAAATCTGGGAAGTTTGAAGTACGTCCTAAAAAAATCGAGTCACGATCGACGTTTTTCGAAAGTTTTGTGAGGAATGATAAGGCTTGATGATTTAGGATATTAATTCTAAGAAACGGAGTGCATAAAACAGTATAAGAGTTCTTCGAATCGAACCCTATTTGGGAAACCCAAATCTGGGAAGTTTGAAGTACGTGCTAAAAAAACCGAGTCACGATCGACGTTTTTCGAAAGTTTTGTGAGGAATGATAAGGCTTGATGATTTAGAATATTATTTCTAAGAAACGGAGAGCATAAAACAGTAAAAGAGTTCTTCAAATCGAACCCTACTTCGGAAACCCAAATCTGGGAAGTTTGAAGTACGTGCTAAAAAAACCGAGTCACGATCGACGTTTTTCAAAAGTTTTGTGAGGAATGATAAGGCTTGATGATTTAGAATATTATTTCTAAGAAACGGAGAGCATAAAACAGTAAAAGAGTCCTTCAAATCGAACCCTACTTCGGAAACCCAAATCTGTGAAGTTTGAAGTACGTGCTAAAAAATCGAGTCACGATCGACGTTTTTTGAAAGTTTTGTGAGGAATGATAAGGCTTGATGATTTAGAATATTATTTCTAAGAAACGGAGAGCATAAAACAGTAAAAGAGTTCTTCAAATCGAACCCTACTTCGAAAACCCAAATCTGGGAAGTTTGAAGTACGTGCTAAAAAAACCGAGTCACGATCGACGTTTTTCAAAAGTTTTGTGATGAATGATACGGCTTGATGATTTAGAATATTATTTCTAAGAAACGGAGAGCATAAAAAAGTAAAAGAGTTCTTCAAATCGAACCCTACTTCGGAAACCCAAATCTGGGAAGTTTGAAGTACGTGCTAAAAAAACCGAGTCACGATCGACGTTTTTTGAAAGTTTTGTGAGGAATGATACGGCTTGATGATTTAGAATATTATTTCTAAGAAACGGAGAGCATAAAACAGTAAAAGAGTTCTTCAAATCGAACCCTACTTCGGAAACCCAAATCTGGGAAGTTTGAAGTACGTGCTAAAAAAACCGAGTCACGATCGACGTTTTTCGAAAGTTTTGTAAGGAATGATAAGGGTTGATGATTTAGAATAGTATTTCTAAGAAACGGAGTGTTAAAATAAGAAAAAAAGTTCTTCAAATCGAACCCTACTTCGGAAACCCAAATCTGGGAAGTTTGAAGTACGTGCTAAAAAACCGAGTAACGATCTACGTTTTTCGAAAGTTTTGTGAGGAATGATAAGGCTTGAAGATTTAGAATATTATTTCTAAGAAACGGAGTGCATAAAATAGTAAAAGAGTTATTCAAATCGAACCCTACTTCGGAAACCCAAATCTGGGAAGTTTGAAGTACGTGCTAAAAAAACGGAGTCACGATCGACGTTTCTCGAAAGTTTTGTGAGGAATGATAAGACTTGATGATTTAGAAGATTATTTCAAAGAAACGGAGTGCATAAAACAGTAAAAGAGTTCTTCAAATCGAACCCTACTTCGGAAACCCAAATCTGGGAAGTTTGAAATACGTGCTAAAAAAACCGAGTCACGATATACGTTTTTCGAAAGATTTGTAAGGAATGATAAGGCTTGATGATTTATAATATTATTTCTAAGAAACGGAGTGCATAAAACAGTAAAAGAGTTCTTCAAATCGAACCCTACTTCGGAAACCCAAATCTGGGAAGTTTGAAGTACGTGCTAAAAAAACCGAGTCACGATCGACGTTTTTCGAATGTTTTGTGAGGAATGATAAGGCTTGATGATTTAGAATATTATTTCTAAGAAACGGAGTGCATAAAACAGTAAAAGAGTTCTTCAAATCGAACCCTACTTCGGAAACCCAAATCTGGGAAGTTTGAAGTACGTGCTAAAAAAACCGAGTCACGATCGACGTTTTTCGAAAGTTTTGTGAGGAATGATAAGGCTTGATGATTTAGAATAGTATTTCTAAGAAACGGAGTGTTAAAATAAGAAAAAGAGTTCTTCAAATCGAACCCTACTTCGGAAACCCAAATCTGGGAAGTTTGAAGTACGTCCTAAAAAAACCGAGTCACGATCGACGTTTTTCGAAAGTTTTGTGAGGAAAGATAAGGCTTGATGATTTAGAATAGTATTTCTAGGAAACCGAGTGTTAAAATAAGAAAAAAAGTTCTTCAAATCGAACCTTACTTCGGAAACCCAAATCTGGGAAGTTTGAAGTACGTGCTAAAAAAACCGAGTCACGATCGACTTTTTCGAAAGTCTTGTGAGGAATGATAAGGCTTGATGATTTAGAATAGTATTTCTAAGAAACGGAGTGTTAAAATAAGAAAAAGAGTTCTTCAAATCGAACCCTACTTCGGAAACCCAAATCTGGGAAGTTTGAAGTACGTGCTAAAAAAGCCGAGTCGCGATCGATGTTTTTCGAATGTTTTGTGAGGAATGATAAGGCTTGGTGATTTAGAATATTATTTCTAAGAAACGGAGAGCATAAAACAGTAAAAGAGTCCTTCAAATCGAACCGTACTTTGAAAACCC
>NW_019274359.1:0-2529 GCF_002738345.1 Cucurbita maxima
CCGAAGTAGGGTTCGATTTGAAGAACTCTTTTACTGTTTTATGCACTCCGTTTCTTCGAAACTATATTCTAAATCATCAAGCCTAATCATTCCTCACAAAACTTTCGAAAATCGTCGAAAGGGACTAAGTGTTTTTTGCCACGTACTTCAAACGTCCCCGATTTGTGTTTTAGAAGTAGGGTTCGATTTGACGAACTCTTTTACTGTTTTATGCACTCCGTTTCTTCGAAANTATATTCTAAATTATCAAGCCTAATCATTCCTCACAAAACTTTCGAAAATCGTCGAAAGGGACTAGGAGTTTTTTGGCACGTACTTCAAACGCCCCAGATTTGGGTTTCCGAAGTAGGGTTCGATTTGAAGAACTCTTTTACTGTTTTATGCACTCCGTTTCTTCGAAACTATATTCTAAATCATCAAGCCTAATCATTCCTCACAAAACTTTCGAAAATCGTCGAAAGGGACTAGGTGTTTTTTGGCACGTACTTTAAACACCCCAGATTTTGTTTTCCGAAGTAGGGTTCGAATTGAAGAACTCTTTTACTGTTTTATGCACTCCGTTTCTTCGAAAATATATTCTAAATCATCAAGCCTAATCATTCCTCACAAAACTTTCGAAAATCGTCGAAAGGGACTAGGTGTTTTTTGGCACGTACTTCAAACGTCCCCGATTTGTGTTTTCGAAGTAGGGTTCGATTTGACGAACTCTACTACTGTTTTATGCACTCCGTTTCCTCGACACTATATTCTAAATCATCAAGTCTAATCATTCCTCACAAAACTTTCGAAAATCGTCGAAAGGGACTAGGTGTTTTTTTGGCATGTACTTCAAACGCCCCAGATTTGGGTTTCCGAAGTAAGGTTCGATTTGAAGAACTCATTTACTGTTTTATGCACTCCGTTTCTTCGAAACTATATTCTAAATCATCAAGCCTAATCATTCCTCACAAAACTTTCGAAAAACGTCGAAAGGGACAGGGTATTTTATGGCACGTACTTCAAACGTCTTCCTCACAAAACTTTCGAAAAACGTCGAAAGGGACAGGGTATTTTATGGCACGTACTTCAAACGTCCCCGATTTGTGTTTTCGAAGTAGGGTTCGATTTGACGAACTTTTTTAATGTTTTATGCACTCCGTTTCTTCGAAACTATATTCTAAATCATCAAGCCTAATCATTCCTCACAAAACTTTCGAAAATCGTCGAAAGGGACTAGGTGTTTTTTGGCACGTACTTCAAACGTCCCCGATTTGTGTTTTCGAAGTAGGGTTCGATTTGACGAACTCTTTTACTGTTTTATGCACTCCGTTTCTTCGACACTATATTCTAAATCATCAAGCCTAATCAATCCTCACAAAACTTTTGAAAATCGTCGAAAGGGACTAGGTGTTTTTTGCCACGTACTTCAAACGTCCCCGATTTGTGTTTTCGAAGTAGGGTTCGATTTGACGAACTCTTTTACTGTTTTATGCACTCCGTTTCTTCGAAACTATATTCTAAATCATCAAGCCTAATCATTCCTCACAAAACTTTCGAAAATCCTCGAAAGGGACTAGGTGTTTTTTGCCACGTACTTCAAACGTCCCCGATTTGTGTTTTCGAAGTAGGGTTCGATTTGACGAACTCTTTTACTGTTTTATGCACTCCGTTTCTTCGAAACTATATTCTAAATCATCAAGCCTAATCATTCCTCACAAAACTTTCGAAAATCGTCGAAAGGGACTAGGTGTTTTTTGGCACGTACTTCAAACGTCTCCTATTTGTGTTTTCGAAGTAGGGTTCGATTTGACGAACTCTTTTACTGTTTTATGCACTCCGTTTCTTCGAAACTATATTCTAAATCATCAAGCCTAATCATTCCTCACAAAACTTTCGAAATCAGTCGAAAGGAACTACGTGTTTTTTTGGCACGTACTTCAAACGCCCCAGATTTGTGTTTCCGAAGTAGGGTTCGATTTGAAGAACTCTTTTACTGTTTTATGCACTCCGTTTCTTCGAAACTATATTCTAAATCATCAAGCCTAATCATTCCTCACAAAACTTTCGAAAATCGTCGAAAGGGACTCGGTGTTTTTTGGCACGTACTTCAAACGTCCCCGATTTATGTTTTTCGAAGTAGGGTTCGATTTGACGAACTCTTTTACTGTTTTATGCACTCCGTTTCTTCGAAACTATATTCTAAATCATCAAGCCTAATCATTCCTCACAAAACTTTCGAAAATCGTCGAAAGGGACCAGGTGTTTTTTGGCACGTACTTCAAACGTCCCCGATTTGTGTTTTCGAAGTAGGGTTCGATTTGACGAACTCTTTTACTGTTTTATGCACTCCGTTTCTTCGAAACTATATTCTAAATCATCAAGCCTAATCAATCCTCACAAAACTTTCGAAAATCGTCGAAAGTGACTAGGTGTTTTTTGGCACGTACTTCAAACGTCCCCGATTTGTGTTTTCGAAGTAGGGTTCGATTTGACGAACTCTTTTACTGTTTTATGCACTCCGTTTCTTCGAAACTATATTCTAAATCATCA
>NW_019274360.1:0-184 GCF_002738345.1 Cucurbita maxima
TTTTTTTAGCACGTACTTCAAACTTCCCTGATTTGGGTTTCCGAAGTAGGGTTCGATTTGAAGAACTCTTTTACTGTTTTATGCACTCCGTTTCTTAGAAATAATATTCTAAATCATTAAGCCTTATCATTCCTCACAAAACATTCGAAAAACGTCGATCGTGACTCGGTTTTTTTAGCACGTA
>NW_019274360.1:539-2542 GCF_002738345.1 Cucurbita maxima
CATTCCCCACAAAACATTCGAAAAACGTCGATCGTGACTCGGTTTTTTTAGCACGTACCTCAAACTTCCCAGCTTTGGGTTTCCGAAGTAGGGTTCGATTTGAAGAACTTTTTTATTGTTTTATGCACTCCGTTTCTTAGAAATAATATTCTAAATTATCAAGGCTTATCATTCCCCACAAAACATTCGAAAAACGTCGATCGTGACTCGGTTTTTTTAGCACGTATTTCAAACTTCCCAGATTTGGGTTTCCGAAGTAGGGTTCGATTTGAAGAACTCTTTTACTGTTTTATACACTCCGTTTCTTAGAAATAATATTCTAAATCATCAAGCGTTATCTTTCCTCACATAACATTCGAAAAACGTCGATCGTGACTAGGCTTTTTTAGCACGTACTTCAAACTTCCCAAATTTAGGTTTCCGAAGTAGGGTTCGATTTGAAGAACTCTTTTACTGTTTTAAGCACTCCGTTTCTTAGAAATAATATTCTAAATCATCAAGCCTTAAAATTCCTCACAAAACATTCGAAAAACGTCGATCGTGACTCGGTTTTTTTAGCACGTACTTCAAACTTCCCAGATTTGGGTTTCCGAAGTAGGGTTCGATTTGAAGAACTCTTTTACTGTTTTATGCACTCCGTTTCTTAGAAATAATATTCTAAATCATCAAGCCTTATCATTCCCCACAAAACATTCGAAAAACGTCGATCGTGACTCGGTTTTTTTAGCACGTACTTCAAACTTCCAGATTTGGGTTTCCGAAGTAGGGTTCGATTTGAAGAACTCTTTTACTGTTTTATGCACTCCGTTTCTGAGAAATAATATTCTAAATCATCAAGCCTTATCATTCCCCACAAAAGATTCGAAAAACGTCGATCGTGACTCGGTTTTTTTAGCACGTACTTCAAACTTCCCAGATTTGGGTTTCCGAAGTAGGGTTCGATTTGAAGAACTCTTTTACTGTTTTATGCACTCCGTTTCTTAGAAATAATATTCTAAATCATCAAGCGTTATCATTCCTCACAAAACATTCGAAAAACGTCGATCGTGACTCGTTTTTTTAGCACGTAGTTCAAACTTCCCAGATTTGGGTTTTCGAAGTAGGGTTCGATTTGAAGATCTCTTTTACTGTTTTATGCACTCCGTTTCTTAGAAATAATATTATAAATCATCAAGCATTATCATTCCCCAAAAAAGATTCGAAAAACGTCGATCGTGACTCGGTTTTTTTAGCACGTGCTTCAAACTTCCCAGATTTGGGTTTCCGAAGTAGGGTTCGATTTGAAGAACTCTTTTACTGTTTTATGCACTCCGTTTCTTAGAAATAATATTCTAAATCATCAAGCCTTATCATTCCTCACAAAACATTCGAAAAACGTCGATCGTGACTCGGTTTTTTTAGCACGTACTTCAAACTTCCCAGATTTGGGTTTCCGAAGTAGGGTTCGATTTGAAGAACTCTTTTACTGTTTTATGCACTCCGTTTCTTAGAAATAATATTCTAAATCATCAAGCGTTATCTTTCCTCACATAAAATTCGAAAAACGTCGATCGTGACTAGGTTTTTTTAGCACGTACTTGAAACTTCCCAGATTTGGGTTTTCGAAGTAGGGTTCGATTTGAAGAACTCTTTTACTGTTTTATGCACTCCGTTTCTTAGAAATAATATTCTAAATCATCAAGCCTTATCATTCCCCACAAAAGATTCGAAAAACGTCGATCGTGACTCGGTTTTTTTAGCACGTACTTCAAACTTCCCAGATTTGGGTTTCCGAAGTAGGGTTCGATTTGAAGAACTCTTTTACTGTTTTATGCACTCCGTTTCTTAGAAATAATATTCTAAATCATCAAGCCTTATCATTCCTCACAAAACATTTGAAAAACGTCGATCGTGACTCGGTTTTTTTAGCACGTAGTTCAAACTTCCAAGATTTGGGTTTCCGAAGTAGGGTTCGATTTGAAGAACTCTTTTACTGTTTTATGCACTCCGTTTCTTAGAAATAA
>NW_019274361.1:0-1374 GCF_002738345.1 Cucurbita maxima
AAATTTCCCAGATTTGGGTTTCCGAAGTAGGGTTCGATTTGAAGAACTCTGTTGACGGTTTTATGCACTCCGTTTCTTAGAAATAATATGATAAATCATCAAGCCTTATCATTCCAACAAAACTTTCGAAAAACGACGAGTTTGACTCGGTTTTTTTAGCACGTACTTCAAACGTCCACGATTTGGGTTTCCGAAGTAGGGTTCGATTTGAAGAACTCTGTTGGCGGTTTTATGCACTCCGTTTCTTAGAAATAATATGATAAATCATCAAGCCTTATCATTCCTCACAAAACTTTCGAAAAACGACGATCGTGACTCGGTTTTTTTAGCACGTACTTCAAACTTCCACGATTTGGGTTTCCGAAGTAGGGTTCGATTTGAAGAACTCTGTTGACGGTTTTATGCACTCCGTTTCTTAGAAATAATATGATAAATCATCAAGCCTTATTATTCCTTACAAAACTTTCGAAAAACGACGATCGTAACTCGGTTTTTTTAGCACGTACTTCAAACTTCCACGATTTGGGTTTCCGAAGTAGGGTTCGATTTGAAGAACTCTGTTGACGGTTTTATGCACTCCGTTTCTTAGAAATAATATGATAAATCATCAAGCCTTATCATTCCTCACAAAACTTTCGAAAAACGACGATCGTGACTCGGTTTTTTTAGCACGTACTTCAAACTTCCACGATTTGGGTTTCCGAAGTAGGGTTCGATTTGAAGAACTCTGTTGACGGTTTTATGCACTCCGTTTCCTATAAATAATATGATAAATCATCAAAACTTATCATTCCTCACAAAACTTTCGTAAAACGACGATCGTGACTAGGTTTTTTTAGCACGTACTTCAAATTTCCCAGATTTGGGTTTCCGAAGTAGGGTTCGATTTGAAGAACTCTGTTGGCGGTTTTATGCACTCCGTTTCTTAGAAATAATATGATAAATCATCGAGCCTTATCATTCCTCAAAAAGCTTTCGTAAAACGACGATCGTAACTCGGTTTTTTTAGCACGTACTTCAAATTTCCCAGATTTGGGTTTCCGAAGTAGGGTTCGATTTGAAGAACTCTGTTGACGGTTTTATGCACTCCGTTTCTTAGAAATAATATGATAAATCATCGAGCCTTATCATTCCTCAAAAAACTTTTGAAAAACGACGATCGTGACTCGGTTTTTTTAGCACGTACTTCAAACTTCCCAGATTTTGGTTTCCGAAGTAGGGTTCGATTTGAAGAACTCTGTTGATGGTTTTATGCTCTCCGTTTCTCAGAAATAATATTCTAAATCATCAAGCCTTATCATTCCTCACAAAACTTTCAAAAAACGACGAGTTTGACTCGGTTTTTTTAGCACGTACTTCAAACGTCCACGATTT
>NW_019274361.1:1384-2542 GCF_002738345.1 Cucurbita maxima
ACAAAACTTTCAAAAAACGACGAGTTTGACTCGGTTTTTTTAGCACGTACTTCAAACGTCCACGATTTTGGTTTCCGAAGTAGGGTTCGATTTGAAGAACTCTGTTGGCGGTTTTATGCACTCCGTTTCCTAGAAATAATATGATAAATCATCAAGCCTTATCATTCCTCACAAAACTTTCGTAAAACGACGATCGTGACTAGGTTTTTTTAGCACGTACTTCAAATTTCCCAGATTTTGGTTTCCGAAGTAGGGTTCGATTTGAAGAACTCTGTTGACGGTTTTATGCTCTCCGTTTCTCAGAAATAATATTCTAAATCATCAAGCCTTATCATTCCTTACAAAACTTTCGAAAAACGACGATCGTAACTCGGTTTTTTTAGCACGTACTGCAAACTTCCACGATTTGGGTTTCTGAAGTAGGGTTCGATTTGAAGAACTCTTATGGCGGTTTTATGCACTCCGTTTCCTAGAAATAATATGATAAATCATCAAGCCTTATCATTCCTCACAAAACTTTCGTAAAACGACGATCGTGACTAGGTTTTTTTAGCACGTACTTCAAATTTCCCAGATTTGGGTTTCTGAAGTAGGGTTCGATTTGAAGAACTCTGTTGACGGTTTTATGCACTCCGTTTCTTAGAAATAATATGATAAATCATCAAGACTTATCATTCCACATAAAACTTTCGAAAAATGACGATCGTGACTCGGTTTTTTTAGCACGTACTTCAAATTTCCCAGATTTGGGTTTCCGAAGTAGGGTTCGATTTGAAGAACTCTGTTGACGGTTTTTTGCACTCCGTTTCTTATAAATAATTTGATAAATCATCAAGCCTTATCATTCCACACAAAACTTTCGAAAAACGACGATCGTGACTCGGTTTTTTTAGCACGTACTTCAAACTTCCCAGATTTGGGTTTCCGAAGTAGGGTTCGATTTGAAGAACTCTGTTGACGGTTTTATGCACTCCGTTTCCTAGAAATAATATGATAAATCATCAAGCCTTATCATTCCTCCCAAAACTTTTGTAAAACGACGATCGTGACTAGGTTTTTTTAACACGTACTTCAAATTTCCCAGATTTGGGTTTCCGAAGTAGGGTTCGATTTGAAGAACTCTGTTGACGGTTTTATGCACTCCGTTTCTTAGAAATA
>NW_019274362.1:0-2475 GCF_002738345.1 Cucurbita maxima
GAGAATCACACCACTAAACCAAATGCCTTTTCTTGAACATCAAATATTTTCTCTTAGTAGTTGGAGCGCATTGTTATAATATAAAAGGGTTATCAAATAAACCAACACACCAACAAAAAAAAAAAAAACAAACTAAATCAATTTGGGTTGGATTGATTCGGTTCAGTTCATCCGTTTGTTTGATTTAATTTTTCCATTTTGTCTCGTATGACAAGAAAATAAAGTTGTATTGAATGCACCTTAGTTTCATTTATGACAAACTCAATGAAACACATTAATAGTACTCAGAGTTGGAGTCTATAAGCATTTCATGAACTTCAATGCAATTCATGCTTCATTGAAGATGAGATAAACTTTGGGGAACTTTAAATTACTTCATGTGGAGTTTCAATTACTATATGCTAGTTACCATCTTTAGGATTAACTAATTGGACACGAATTCATAAATTTAGGGAAATTTTTGTGTAATTATCAATATAACTTATGTTTTCAAATTCTTAGGACATAATTTAGGTAGCTGTTTTTATGAGTCGTAAACTTGTTTCTTTGCATGATATGGATTTAGTTGAACTATTATTATCGATAAGATGGAGAAAGAAATTGTCTTTGAAATGACTAATAGACCTAGGTTCATCGTTGTTGTTTTTTAACTTGTGATTTTGCAAAAAGTTTAACTAATATGAACTGTCATGTCACAAGAGCTTTAAGGTAAATCAAGAATATACCCTAAACATCATTCAAGATGACAATAAAATGAAGTTAAATTGAACGCACTTTAGTTTCATGTTTGGCGTGTTTAAGATAAAGCATAATTGTATTAATGATATTGAGCCTAGAGTCTATAAGAATTTAATGATCTTAAGAGAAATTCCTATTTATTAGAGGAGACCAGCTTTATTTAAGGTACAAGGAGTTCAAGAATCTGGATTTGAATCTGGTTAAGGAACCGCAAGATTTGAAAGTTTTGAATTCTAAACCAAATTTGTACCTAATTATTACTTTTGATGACTAATTATAAATTAAGAGAAAAATATTTTACAAAATATTTTTGTAAAGATAGATTAAACTCTAAAGCTTTGGTGACGAAACCATGTTTAGACTAGCAGTTTAAAGTCAGGAGATGCGGCCACAGGTGTGATTATTTTGGATGGGTTCGTATGAGGGAGCCTTCAAAGAATTGTTTATTTGACTATAAATGCTCGGTAAGACATTTAGTAAAATGAGTCATTTTATTGCGTGGAACAATAAAATTGATCTTCCTATAGAATTGTCAATATATTCTACTTTCAATGTTGCTAAGTTGAGTCCCTTTGATGTAGGTGATGATTTTTCTGATTCGAGGACGAATCCTGAAAAGGGGGATGATGATAAGAATCACGGTGTACATTCTACTTTTAATGTTACTGAGTTGAGTTCTTTTGATGTAGGTGATGATTTTTCTAATTCGAGGACGAATCCTTTTGAAGAGGGGGATGATGATAAGAATCACGGTATTCCAACTGGACCTATTACACAACCCAAGGCCAAGAACATTCAACAAGCATTCATACTTCATCTACAAAATTGGATAGGCTAGGTTCAACCGTCATTTCATAAGTAAATATTTGCACGGTAGAAGTAGCGGATGAAGTTGCAAGCATCATTTCATGAGTGGTTAGAAAAATTTATTTATTATTTTAGTTTCATAAAGTTTGTAATGCTCAAATTGACTTCGTCTTCTGTGGAGATTTAAAGGATCGAGATTAAATCACCGGCACGAACTTTTTTTGTGGGGAGACTATAAATACCCACAAATTATTATGTAAAAACATATTTGTGATCAATGAAATTGATCTCTTAAGTGAAGAGGTCCCCCTTATAGAAATCTTAGCATATCTTTGTCGTTTTTAAGTTTCATGCAATTCTTGTGGTAGATTGCATCTGAGTTATTCAATCAAGCCTTGATCAATTTCAATTGTGAAGTGACTCAATTTAGAAAAAGGTTTCAAATCTTGCTTCTCACTCTTCGATCTCATAATCTAATTCTAGCTTTATATCTTGGTTTATCCAAATTTTGTATAAGAAGGTGTTAATTTCATTAATACAAGGGTTCTTGCTTCTACAAAAGCTTGGCTCGTTGGGCTGAAGATTACGGTTGGTCTATCATCCTTCAACGGGATCTTCTATCCCCATGACTTGCTCTGATGCGGTCGTTCTTCTAACGCAGGTGACACATCCAGTTGTCGAGATTGGCAAACTGAGTTTTTAACCCATCCATTGAGGTTCTTGGAATGATTCTATAACTTATCATTTCCATGTTGGGAGTTGGATCATGGGTCTTGTGCGAAGGAATCCTTGCTTTACCGCCTCTTCGAGTTGAAGGAAGTGTCAAAAGGCTAGTTTTTTTTCAATTTTATTGATTTGTTTGAGTGATTTTATTTGATTTTATTTCAATTTGTCAAACTCACTCGGGTGCTCACCTCAATCATTTCAGCC
>NW_019274363.1:0-1333 GCF_002738345.1 Cucurbita maxima
ATCTAGCCTTATCATTCCTCACAAAACTTTCGACAAACGTCGACCGTGACTCGGTTTTTTTAGCACGTACTACATACTTCTCTGTTAGGGTTTCGGAAGAAGGGTTCCATTTGAAGAACTCTTTTACAGTTTTACGCACTCCGTTTCTTAGAAATAATATTCTAAATCATCTAGCCTTATCATTCCTCACAAAACTTTCGACAAACGTCGACCGTGACTCGGTTTTTTTAGCACGTACTACATACTTCCCTGTTAGGGTTTCGGAAGAAGGGTTCCATTTGAAGAACTCTTTTACAGTTTTACGCACTCCGTTTCTTAGAAATAATATTCTAAATCATCTAGCCTTATCATTCCTCACAAAACTTTCGACAAACGTCCACCGTGACTCGGTTTTTTAGCACGTACTACAAACTTCTCTGTTTGGGTTTCCGGAGCAGGGTTCCATTTGAAGAACTCTTTTACTGTTTTACGCATTCCGTTTCTTAGAAATAATATTCTAAATCATCTAGCCTTATCATTCCTCACAAAACTTTCGACAAACGTCGACCGTGACTCGGTTTTTTTAGCACGTACTACAAACTTCCCTGTTAGGGTTTCGGAAGAAGGGTTCCATTTGAAGAACTTTTTTACTGTTTTACGCACTCCGTTTCTTAGAAATAATATGCTAAATCGTCTAGCCTTATCATTCCTCACAAAACTTTCGACAAACGTCGACCGTGACTCGGTTTTTTTAGCACGTACTACAAACTTCCCTGTTAGGGTTTCGGAAGAAGGGTTCCATTTGAAGAACTCTTTTACTGTTTGACGCACTCCGTTTCTTAGAAATAATATTCTAAATCATCTAGCCTTATCATTCCTCACAAAACTTTCGACAAACGTCGACCGTGACTCGGTTTTTTAGCACGTACTACAAACTTCTCTGTTTGGGTTTCCGGAGCAGGGTTCCATTTGAAGAACTCTTTTACTGTTTTACGCATTCCGTTTCTTAGAAATAATATTCTAAATCATCTAGCCTTATCATTCCTCACAAAACTTTCGACAAACGTCTACCGTGACTCGGTTTTTTAGCACGTACTACAAACTTCTCTGTTTGGGTTTCCGGAGCAGGGTTCCATTTGAAGAACTCTTTTACTGTTTTACGCATTCCGTTTCTTAGAAATAATATTCTAAATCATCTAGCCTTATCATTCCTCACAAAACTTTCGACAAACGTCGACCGTGACTCGGTTTTTTTAGCACGTACTACAAACTTCCATGTTAGGGTTTCGGAAGAAGGGTTCCATTTGAAGAACTCTTTTACAGTTTTACGCACTCCGTTTCTTAGAAATAATAT
>NW_019274363.1:1479-2542 GCF_002738345.1 Cucurbita maxima
TCCGTTTCTTAGAAATAATATTCTAAATCATCTAGCCTTATCATTCCTCACAAAACTTTCGACAAACGTCGACCGTGACTCGGTTTTTTAGCACGTACTACAAACTTCTCTGTTTTGGTTTCCGGAGCAGGGTTCCATTTGAAGAACTCTTTTACTGTTTTACGAATTCCGTTTCTTAGAAATAATATTCTAAATCATCTAGCCTTATCATTCCTCACAAATTTTTCGACAAACGTCGACCGTGACTCGGTTTTTTAGCACGTACTACAAACTTCTCTGTTTGGGTTTCCGGAGCAGGGTTCCATTTGAAGAACTCTTTTACTGTTTTACGCACTCCGTTTCTTAGAAATAATATGCTAAATCATCTAGCCTTATCATTCGTCACAAAACTTTCGACAAACGTCAACCGTGACTCGGTTTTTTTAGTACGTACTACAAACTTCTCTGTTTGGGTTTCCCGAGCAGGGTTCCATTTGAAGAACTCTTTTACTATTTTACGCACTTCGTTTCTTAGAAATAATATGCTAAATCATCTAGCCTTATCATTCGTCACAAAACTTTCGACAAACGTCAACCGTGACTCGGTTTTTTTAGTACGTACTACAAACTTCCCTGTTAGGGTTTCGGAAGAAGGGTTCCATTTGAAGAACTCTTTTACAGTTTTACGCACTCCGTTTCTTAGAAATAATATTCTAAATCATCTAGCCTTATCATCTCTCACAAAACTTTCGACAAACGTCGACCGTGACTCGGTTTTTTAGCACGTACTACAAACTTCTCTGTTTGGGTTTCCGGAGCAGGGTTCCATTTGAAGAACTCTTTTACTGTTTTACGCATTCCGTTTCTTAGAAATAATATTCTAAATCATCTAGCCTTATCATTCCTCACAAAACTTTCGACAAACGTCGACCGTGACTCGGTTTTTTTAGCACGTAATACAAACTTCCATGTTAGGGTTTCGGAAGAAGGGTTCCATTTGAAGAACTCTTTTACTGTTTTACGCACTCCGTTTCTTAGAAATAATATGCTAAATCATCTAGCCTTATCATTCCTCACAAAACTT
>NW_019274364.1:0-2475 GCF_002738345.1 Cucurbita maxima
TTTTTATTTGCATTCATGCCTTTTGGAAAGAGCCTCTAAATCAAGTTCTGCTTTAGGTGAAGGAAGTATGACTACTTTACCAATAGTTGAGACCCAATCGGGAGATGTTTCAGCTTATATTACTACTGATGTAATTTCCATTACCGATGGACAAATATTCTTATCTGCGGATCTATTCAATGCTGGAATTAGACCTGCTATTAATGGGGGTATTTCCGTCTCCAGAGTAGGATATGCAGCTCAAATTAAAGCCATGAAAGAAATAGCCGGCAAATCGAAATTGGAATTGGCTCAATTTGTCGAATTAGAAGCCTTTGCGCAATTCGCTTTTGATCTCGATAAAGCTACTCAAAATCAATTGGCAAGAGGTCAACGATTACGTGCTCAAACAATCCCAATCAGCCCCTCTCACGGTAGAAGAACAGATAATGACTATTTATACCGAAACGAATGGTTATCTTGATTCATTAGAAATTGAACAAGTAAGAAAATTTATCGTTGAGTTACGTACTTACGTAAAAACGAATAAACCTCAGTATCAAGAAATAATGTCTTCCACCAAGACATTCACCCTTGAAGCTCCAGCCCTTTTGAAAGAAGTTATTCGGGAACAGATGAAACATTTTCTACTTCAAGACCAAGTATAAAAGAAAACAAACAAGTAGAAATCAATTTGATAACTTGAAAATCTGATAATTTCTTCTATTTCTAATATATATAAGAATAGATATAATAAGAATAAGATAAGCGGATAGCGGGAATCGAACCCGCATCGTTAGCTTGGAGACTAGGGGTTATATATAGTGGACGTTGATTCATCATTTTGAACGTCTCTAATTCAAAACCGAACAGGAAACTTTGGTTTCATTCGGCTCCTTTATGGAAGATGAATAAATTCTTACATGTAAGAAGTAAATAAAAACAAATATGCCACCCATACATAACATCTATGTCAGCCTTTCCGTCTTCATGCATTCAAAAGGACCCGCTTTATAGATGATCCCTATACAAGAGGAGATTCTAACAATCTTTCCAGTTATTTATTTTGTTCCCTATTTTTATTGAATAGAATCCTTAGGAAAAGTAGTTTGTTTCCGTCGAGCTACAAAACGATGTCGACGTCTCTAGTAAAGCAAAGACACTGTTTCATAGCTCTTTTGTTTTGCTTCAATCTCCCTTATACAAAGACAAAATTGAAGATTTAGTTACGATTAGCAAAAATTCCACCTTTATCCATGGATCCCTTATTCCTTGCAATTGGAAGTATTGATCCAATTCAATAAAATTTTGTTTCGTCATTTCGTGATCCCATTTTTTCAATTTGGGGAGAGATGGCTGAGTGGACTAAAGCGTCGGATTGCTAATCCGTTGTACGCGTTTTTTGTACCGAGGGTTCGAATCCCTCTCTTTCCCTTTCTATCAATTACTTTTTTGATAGTTTAGGAAAGATGTGGAATAGATCAAATTAGGAAGAGTTGAGTCGTTCATTACTTGAAATTGTATTTAATACCGACAGACAATTATATATTGTGGGGGACTCTAACAGGCACGGTCGTTCAATGGAAACAAAGTAAGAATAAGAAAATGAGAGTGATCCTTCTCCCAGCTATAGAAGAATTGCCATATTGGACTCAACTCAAAGGTTCGGGATCCCAGCTATAGAAGAATTTCCATATTGGACTCAACTCAAAGGTTCGTTCAGACTGTATGGACGATTTTTCTGATCTTATAACAATCTCTTTTTCTAGTAAATCATCAGTCTCGAACAGTATTCAAAATCTTATCTAAAGCTTACGGCAGCTTGCCAAACAAAAGCTAATAGAAAAAAGAATAGAGCTATTACTGGCATAACATCTACTATTGGATTCAAAAAAGCGTAGGCCTCAGGCAATTTGGCGACGAAAAAACTACTTGACTTGTGAATAAAGGAAAGAATTCGAACAGATACCGATGAAACTTAAGAGATTATAAGCCTAACAATTTCTTTTGATTGAGTTATTAATCCCCTATTTATTATTAAGGGATACAGAATGAATAACATAAAGTAGGTCAAAACTCCTTTCTTGCTTCCAATAAAAAATCCTTCAATTCGAAAAAGAGAATAATAAATAGAAGAAATCCTACTTTCAGACATTATCTTAATGGGGAATTATATGTAATGGTCAATAAATGCAGTTTAATTGGATCTATAAACGTATCAAAATCCGAGCATAGAATTCGTACTATAAATCTTTGTACTGGAATTGACGACCAACCACTACGAATATTAGTGTTTATTAGTGGTGAATATAAATGGGGCGTGGCCAAGTGGTAAGGCAATGGGGTTTGGTCTTGCTATTTGGAGGTTCGAATCCTTCCGTCCCAGAGTATGTCTATTAGATATAGAACAATATATTCAACAAAGATATATAGAAAACCATATCATATCCGACTAAAGCTTGCCCTTTTAAACTACCCATGTCATAACAGTATAGA
>NW_019274365.1:0-2510 GCF_002738345.1 Cucurbita maxima
GGTCCCGACAGGCATGCTCACACTCGAACCCTTCTCAGAAGATCAAGGTCGGTCGGTGGTGCAACCCACAAAGGGATCCCACCAGTCAGCTTCCTTGCGCCTTACGGGTTTACTCGCCCGTTAACTCCCACACATGTCAGACTCCTTGGTCCGTGTTTCAAGACGGGTTGAATGGGGAGCCCACAGGCCGATGCCAGGAGCACGCAGATGCCGAAGCACGCCAGAAGGCGCATGCTGCCAGCCACGATCGGGACGACGACGTCTCCACAAGCGTAACAAAGGCCTGGGCTTTGGCCGCCGTCTCAATCCGCATCGGTCCATGCCCCAAGTCGATTGGCGGACTGGCTTACCACCTTTCCACATCCGACTGGGGCACATCGCCGGCCCCCATCCGCTTCCCTCCCGACAATTTCAAGCACTATTTGACTCTCTTTTCAAAGTCCTTTTCATCTTTCCCTCGCGGTACTTGTTTGCTATCGGTCTCTCGCCCATATTTAGCCTTGGACAGAATTTACCGCCCGATTGGGGCTGCATTCCCAAACAACCCGACTCGTTGACAGCGCCTCGTGGTGCGACAGGGTCCGAGCGCAACGGGGCTCTCACCCTCTCTGGCGCCCCCTTCCAGGGGACTTGTGCCCGGTCCGTCGCTGAGGACGCTTCTCCAGACTACAATTCGAACGCCGAGGGCGCCCGATTCTCAAGCTGGGCTCTTCTCGGTTCGCTCTTCGTTACTAAGGGAATCCTTGTAAGTTTCTTTTCCTCCGCTTATTAATATGCTTAAACTCAGCGGGTAGTCCCGCCTGACCTGGGGTCGCGTCGAGAGCATCGTCTTTGGGGACAATGTTCAAAGGGTCGACGTGACATTCCTCCCTCGCCCACCAACAGGAGGCGCGCAAGCTGAGATCGAGACGCGGTACCGAGGTTGAATCAACCACCGTAGCGTCACGACAGCAGATGCCGAGGACTCGATTTTAAGCCATCCGTGCGACGGCGCACACGGGAGGCCAACATGTGCCCCCGCCAGTGCAACAAACCTAAGCGGTTGTCGTATGTGGGGGGCAGCGATGCGTGACGCCCAGGCAGACGTGCCCTCGGCCAGAAGGCTCCGGGCGCAACTTGCGTTCAAAGACTCGGTGGTTCGCGGGATCCTGCAATTCACACCAAGTATCGCATTTCGCTACGTTCTTCATCGATGCGAGAGCCGAGATATCCGTTGCCGAGAGTCGTTGTGAATAAGTAATACGACAAGAATGCTTTGCCCCCCGCACACCGAGATCGGGGCAAGGGGAAAGCTTATTCGTTTGCGATCCTTGGCGCGACTTGCGCCGGTTTTGGTTTGGGCATCAGAGGGCGCACGAATGCTCCCCCCGACACAAAAAGGTTCGTAAACACGTTCGCGGGTCGTTTGGTGTTTAGGCATCGACAATGATCCTTCCGCAGGTTCACCTACGGAAACCTTGTTACGACTTCTCCTTCCTCTAAATGATAAGGTTCAGTGGACTTCTCGCGACGTCGCAGGCAGCAAACTGCCCACGTCGCCACGATCCGAACACTTCACCGGACCATTCAATCGGTAGGAGCGACGGGCGGTGTGTACAAAGGGCTGGGACGTAGTCAACGCGAGCTGATTGACACAATCGCACTCTTAAAGGCAGCGGACTAGCGATTGTGCGGCATTCACTTTCCAACGACAAGTGAGCTGAGCCAATTTGTACTTGCGTCGCCTACGGCCACGCGACGTATGATCGAGCCTCTAGCCTCGGTTTTAAAAGAAGGTTTTGGAAAACGAGGGTAGAGAGAGATTTTAGAAAGAGAGATTTTTGAAAGAGACGTTATATAAGCAAGCAAGAGAGAGATAACAACGGCTTAGCATATATAACCTTGGGTAGGGAGAAGTTGACAACTAGTCATATCCCCCTATAGTACATTTTGAGACATTTCATGTCTGGCAGGCCTAGACATGATATTTTTGAGGCGTCATACGCCCTAGAACTATAGAAGTAAAATTACTAGAATGAAAAGACATGACAAGGGTTTGGCTTGCCATAGGCATGCGGCCATGGGCAACACGCCCTGGACGAGCATGACCGTGACATCCTCCCCCACTTAATTGGTTGACGACCCCGTCAACCGACTACTTTCAAACCTGGCGATGTGGGTGGCTGCGGATTTCAGGTCTTCGGCGCGTTCCCAGCTGGTTTCCTCTGTAGGGAGATTCTTTCATTTGACAAGGAATTCACGAATCGTCCGTACAGGTCGTCCTATCTTCCTAACCCTGTCGGCGAGGATCTCCTCTGCTTCTTTTGTTTCTTTTTGCCTCAGATCGATGCTCGGTTTTGTGGTTGCATTTCGTTGGTCGTCTTCTGGGTCAGGGTGGTATGGCTTCAAGTTGCTCACATGAATTACTGGGTGGATTTTCATCCATGTGGGGAGTGCAACTCGGTAGGAGGTAGTCCCGATCTTTTTAAGGACTTCAACCGGGCCTTCATACTTGCGAACTAGTCTCTGGT
>NW_019274366.1:0-462 GCF_002738345.1 Cucurbita maxima
ACAGAGTGTATGAAGCAGTAAAAAAGTGCTTAAAATTGAAACCCTATTTCGTAAACCCCAAACAGGAACTTTTGAAACACGTGCTAAAAAAAACTAGAAACTGCGAATGTTTTTGAAAACTTTTGTGAGGAATGATTAGGCACGATGATTTCGAATTGAATGTCGAAGAAACGGAGTGTATAAAGCAGCAATAAATTTCTTAAAATCGAAAGCCTAATTCAAAAAATCCAGAACCGAGACGTATGAAACACGTGCTGAGAAAACCGAGTAAATGTCCATATTTTAAGAAACTTTTCTGGGGAATGATTAAGCATGATGATTTACAACAAAATGTTGAAATAACAGAGTGTATAAAGCAGTTAAAAAGTGCTTAAAATCGTAACCCTAATTCGAAAACCCCAAACCGGGACGTTTGAAAAATGTGCTAAAAAAAACCGAGTAGCTGTCCATGTTTTTCAAAAC
>NW_019274366.1:871-2541 GCF_002738345.1 Cucurbita maxima
AAAACCGAGTAAATGTCCATATTTTAAGAAACTTTTCTGTGGAATGATTAAGCATGATGATTTACAACAGAATGTCAATATAACAGAGTGTATAAAGCAGTTAAAAAGTGCTTAAAATCATAACCCTAATTTGTAAACCTGAAACCGGGACGTTTGAAAAACGTGCTAAAAAAACCGAGTAGCTGTCCATGTTTTTCAAAACTTTCCTGGGGAATGATTAGGCATGATGATTGAATATAGAGGGTCGAAGAAACGGAGTGTATGAAGAAGTAAAAAAGTGCTTAAAATTGAAACGCTATTTCGTAAACCCCAAACAGGAACTTTTGAAACACGTGCTACAAAAAACTAGAAACTGCGAATGTTTTTGAAAACTTTTGTGGGGAATGAATAGGCACGATGATTTTGAATTGAATGTCGAAGAAACGGAGTGTATAAAGCAGCAATAAATTTCTTAAAATCGAAAGTCTAATTCACAAAATCCAGAACCGAGACGTATGAAACACGTGCTACGAAAACCGAGTAAATGTCCATATTTTAAGAAACTTTTCTGGGGAATGATTAAGCATGATGATTTACAATAGCATGTCGAAATAACAGAGTGTATAAAGTAGTTAAAAAGTGCTTCAAATCGTAACCCTAATTCGAAAACCCCAAACCGGGACGTTTGATAAATGTGCTAAAAAAACCGAGTAGCTATCCATGTTTTTCAAAACATTCATGGGGAATGATTAGGCATGATGATTGAATATAGAGTGTCGAAGAAACGGAGTGTATGAAGCAGTAAAAAAGTGCTTAAAATTGAAACGCTGTTTCGTAAACCCCAAACAGGAACTTTTGAAACATGTGCAAAAAAAAAAACTAGAAACTGTGAATGGTTTTGAAAACATTTGTGGGAAATGATTAGGCACGATGATTTCGAATTGAATGTCGAAGATACGGAGTGTATAAAGCAGCAATAAATTTCTTAAAATCGAAAGCCTAATTCACAAAATCCAGAACCGAGACGTATGAAACACGTGCTGTGAAAACCGAGTAAATGTCCATATTTTAAGAAACTTTTCTGGGGAATGATTAAGCATGATGATTTACAACAGAATGTCGAAATAACAGAGTGTATAAAGCAGTTAAAAAGTGCACAAAATCGTAACCCTAATTCGAAAACCCCAAACCGGGACGTTTGAAGAATGTGCTAAAAAAACCGAGTAGCTGTCCATGTTTTTCAAAACATTCGTGGGGAATGATTAGGCATGATGATTGAATATTGAGGGTCGAAGAAACGGAGTGTATGAAGCAATAAAAAAGTGCTTAAAATTGAAACCCTATTTCGTAAACCCCAAACAGGAACTTTTGAAACACGTGCTAAAAAAAAACTAGAAACTGTGAATGTTTTTGAAAACTTTTGTGGGGAATGATTAGGCACGATGATTTCGAATTGAATGTGGAAGATTCGGAGTGTATAAAGCAGCAATAAATTTCTTCAAATCGAAAGCCTAATTCACAAAATCCAGAACCGAGACGTATGAAACACGTGCTGAGAAAACCGAGTAAATGTCCATATTTTAAGAAACTTTTATGGGGAATGATTAAGAATGATGGTTTACAACAGAATGTCGAAATAACAGAGTGTATAAAGCAGTTAAAAATTGCTTAAAATCGTAACCCTACTTCGA
>NW_019274367.1:0-1123 GCF_002738345.1 Cucurbita maxima
GACATTTTTCGAAAGTTTTGTGAGGAATGATAAGGCTTGATGATTTAGAATATTTTTTCTAAGAAACAGAGTGCATAAAACAGTCAAAGAGTACTTTAAATCGAACCCTTCTTCGGAAACCCAAACACGGAAGTTTTTAGTACGTGCTAAGAAAACCGAGTCACGGTCCACATTTTTCGAAAGTTTTGTTTGGAATGATAAGGCTTGATGATTTAGAATATTATTTCTAAGAAACAGAGTGCAGAAAAAAGTCAAAGAATTCTTTAAATCGAACCCTTCTTCGGAAACCCAAACAGGGAAATTTTTAGTACGTGCTAAAAAACCGAGTCACGGTCAACGTTTTTCGAAATTTTTGTGAGGAATGATAAGGCTTGATGATTTAGAATATTATTTCTAAGAAACGGAGTGCATAAAACAGTCAAAGAGTACTTTAAATCGAACCCTTCTTCGGAAACCCAAACAGGGAAGTTTTTAGTACGTGCTAAAAAACCGAGTCACGGTCTACGTTTTTCGAAATTTTTGTGAGGAATGATAAGGCTTGATGATTTAGAATATTATTTCTAAGAAACGGAGTGCATAAAACAGTAAAAGAGTTCGTCAAATCGAACCCTTCTTCGGAAACCCGAACAGGGAAGTTGTTAGTACATGCTAAAAAAACTGAGTCACGGTCCACATTTTTCGAAAGTTTTGTTTGGAATGATAAGGCTTGATGATTTAGAATATTATTTCTAAGAAACAGAGTGCATAAAACAGTCAAAGAGTACTTTAAATCGAACCCTTCTTCGGAAACCCAAACAGGGAAGTTTTTAGTACGTGCTAAGAAACCGAGTCACGGTCCACATTTTTCGAAAGTTTTGTTTGGAATGATAAGGCTTGATGATTTAGAATATTATTTCTAAGAAACAGAGTGCATAAAACAATCAAAGAGTACTTTAAATACAACCCTTCTTCGGAAACCCAAATAAGGAAGTTTTTAGTACGTGCTAAAAAACCGACTCACGGTCGACGTTTTTCGAAATTTTTGTGAGGAATGATAAGGCTTGATGATTTAGAATATTATTTCTAAGAAACGGAGTGCATAAAACAGTAAAAGAGTTCGTCAAATCGAACCCTTCTTCGGAAA
>NW_019274367.1:1410-2540 GCF_002738345.1 Cucurbita maxima
ATGATTTAGAATATTATTTCTAAGAAACGGAGTGCATAAAACAGTAAAAGAGTTCGTCAAATCGAACACTTCTTCGGAAACCCGAACAGGGAAGTTGTTAGTACGTGCTAAAAAAACCGAGTCACGGAACACATTTTTCGAAAGTTTTGTTTGGAATGATAAGGCTTGATGATTTAGAATATTATTTCTAAGAAACGGAGTGCATAAAACAGTCAAAGAGTACTTTAAATCGAACCCTTTTTCGGAAACCCAAAGANTTAGTACGTGCTAAAAAAACCGAGTCACGGTCCACATTTTTCGAAAGTTTTGTTTGGAATGATAAGGCTTGATGATTTAGAATATTATTTCTATGAAACGGAGTGCATAAAACAGTCAAAGAGTACTTGAAATCGAACCCTTTTTCGGAAACCCAAAGAGGGAAGTTTTTAGTACGTGTTAAAAAACCGATTCACGATCGACGTTTGTCGAAATTTTTGTGAGGAATGATAAGGATTGATGATTTAGAATATTATTTCTAAGAAACGGAGTGCATAAAATAGTAAAATAGTTCGTCAAATCGAACCCTTCTTCGGAAACCCGAACAGGGAAGTTTTTAGTACGTGCTAAAAAAACCGAGTCACGGTCGACATTTTTCGAAAGTTTTGTGAGGAATGATAAGGCTTGATGATTTAGAATATTATTTCTAAGAAACGGAGTGCATAAAACAGTAAAAGAGGTCGTCAAACCGAACCCTTCTTCGGAAAACCGAACAGGGATGTTGTTAGTACGTGCTAAAACAACCGAGTCACAGTCGACATTTTTCGTAAGATTTGTGAGGAATGATAAGGCTTGATAGTTTAGAATATTATTTCTAAGAAACGGAGTGCATAAAACAGTCAAAGAGTACTTTAAATCAACCTTTCTTCGGAAACCCAAACAGGGAAGTTGTTAGTACGTGATAAAAAAACCGAGTCACGGTCCACATTTTTCGAAAGTTTTGTTTGGAATGATAAGGCTTGATGACTTAGAATATTATTTCTAAGAAACGGAGTGCATAAAACAGTAAAAGAGTTCGTCAAATCGAACACTTCTTCGGAAACCCGAACAGGGAAGTTTTTAGTACGTGCTAAAAAAACCGAGTCACGGTCCAC
>NW_019274368.1:0-2539 GCF_002738345.1 Cucurbita maxima
TTACACTCATAAAAAAATGTGTCGAAGAGTTACACATTACATAGAAGATCTTGCTTTCATCGAGGAGACCCGAGTTTGATTCTCGACAATGAAATTTTATTTTCTTATTTATTTTATTTTATAGTTTAATATTTAAACTTTACCTAGGTTTTGAGAAGCATTATAATGGATGAGTTCAATAGTATCTTAAATTCAAAAGACTCTTATGAACTTGGTTTGAGAGTCACTATAATGATCAAGTTATCTTAGATTAAAAAGACTTTTATGAACTTTGAACCTTTAATAGGGTTATGTCATAGATATTTGGTTCAATTTCAACAAGTAAGGTTGAGGTGATTCAAATGGTTAATGTGATAATCCGGTCATTTTCAAGGTCTCTTTTGTTGAACGCCATCATGGCTGAGATGACTGAGATGAGCACCCAAGTGAGTTTGACAAGGAGGGTCGTAGAGAACCCCACCCCAAGCCAAGCTTATTTTGGGCTTAACAAACTTAAAATCCAAAAACACAAACCCTTAAATGGGAACTCAGATTCTAAGGAGGTAAAAAACTTTATTTTTGACGTAGAACAATACTTGAAGGTTACACGAACTTGCTCGTAGGACCTATGAGTTACGTTGGCCACAATGCATCTCATGGACGATGGCGCTCGAAGGTGGATGATATAAAAAATGGGTCATGCACCATAAACTCATGGGAAGATCGTTGATGGAATCGATGTAATCGATGCTCCCCTGGATGGGTTGCCAATTAAAGACCTGAGGTTTGATGTTGACTCTTTTGAAGAAAAAACCAACGATTGAACACCTCAAAATGTCGCGGTAGCTCTAAGAACTCTACCATACGACCTGAGAGTTGAGGGCTACAAGAACTTTCTCATACGACTTGAGAGTTACGTTAGCTGCAATGCATCTCATGGATGATGCAACACTATGATAGTGCTCGAAGGTGAATGGTATATAAAATGGGTCATGCACCATAAACTCATGGGAGATCGTTGATGGAATCGATGCAATCAATGCTCCCCGGATGGGTTGCCAATCAAAGACCTAACATTTGATGTTGACTCTTCTGAAGAAAGAGCCACATAATCGAACAGCTCGAAGCATCCTGGTAGCTCTGAGAACTCTAACACACACAAGAAAGAACGTGTCGAAGAGTTAGACATTAAGCAAAAGATCATGTTAAAACTCTTCAGCGATCTGACAAAAGACTTCAGGACATTCTCACCAAAAATCCATTGTCATCTAGAGGTTAGGATATCTGGCTTTCATTGAGGAGACTTGAGTTCGATTCCTGTCAATGAAATATTATTTTTCTTATTTCATTTTATTTTACAGTTTCTATCTTAGATTAAAAAGACTTTTATGAACTTGGTACTTTGTTAGATTTATGTTATAGATATTTGGTACAATTTCAACAAGTGGGGTTGAGATGATTCAAATGGTTAATGCGATAATCCAGTCGTTTTCGAGGTCTCTCTTGTTGAACGACATCATGGTTGAGATGAGCAGGTGATTCAAATGGTTAATGCGATAATCCAGTCGTTTTCGCGGTCTCTCTTATTGAACGACAGACTTTTATGAACTTGGTACTTTGTTAGAGTTATGTTATAGATATTTGGTACAATTTCAACAAGTGGGGTTGAGATGATTCAAATGGTTAATGCGATAATCCAGTCGTTTTCGAGGTCTCTCTTGTTGAACGACATCATGGTTGAGATGAGCAGGTGATTCAAATGGTTAATGCGATAATCCAGTCGTTTTCGCGGTCTCTCTTATTGAACGACATCATGGTTGAGATGAGAAACCAAGTGAGTTTGACAAGTTGGGCTGTAGAGAACCACAGCTCAAGCCAAGTTCATGTGGCCTTAAAAAACTTAAAATCCAAGAACACAACCCCTTAAATGGAAACCGGGATGCTAAGGAATTAAAAAGATTTATTTTTGACGTAGAACAATACTCGAAGATTACTGGAACTTGCTCATAGAACCTAAGAGTTACGTTGGTCGCAATGCATCTCATGGACGATGCAAAACTATGGTGGCGCTCGAAGGTGAATGGTAAAAAAAAAGAGTCATGCACCATAAACTCATGGGAAGACTATTGATGGAATCAATGCAATCGACGCTCCTCTAGATGGGTTGCCAATCAAGGACTCGATGTTTGATGTTGATCCTTTTGAAGAAAGCGCCAAACAATCGAACAGCTCGAATAGTCTCGGTAACTCTGAGAATTCTATCACACACATGAAAGGACGTGTCGAAGAGTTAGACATTACCCAAAACATTATAGTAAAACTCATTAACGATTAGACAAAAGACTCCAAGACAACTACACTTAAAATTCATTGTTGTCCTACGGTTTGTATATTTTGCTTTAACATAGGAGATTCTGGTTTAATTCTCTGAAATGGAATATTATTTTCTTATTTATTTTTATTTTATAGTTTCATCTTTTGTCACCAATTATATTTAAACTTAACCTAAGTTTGAGAGGCACTTTAATGGTCAAGTTCAATAGTATCTTAGATTAAAAAG
>NW_019274369.1:0-2538 GCF_002738345.1 Cucurbita maxima
GTCGACGTTTGTCGAAAGTTTTGTGAGGAATGATAAAGCTAGATGATTTAGAATATTATTTCTAAGAAACGGAGTGCGTAAAACAGTAAAAGAGTTCTTCAAATGGAACCCTTCTTCCGAAACCCTATTTCACGGTCGACGTTTGTCGAAAGTTTTGTGAGGAATGATAAGGCTAGATGATTTAGAATATTATTTCTAAGAAACGGAGTGCGTAAAACAGTAAAAGAGTTCTTCAAATGGAACTCTTCTTCCGAAACCCTAACAGGGAAGTTTGTAGTACGTGCTAAAAAAACCGAGTCGCGGTCCACAATTTTCGAAAGTTTTGTTTGGAATGATAAGGCTTGATGATTTAGAATATTATTTCTAACAAACGGAGTGCGTAAAACAGTAAAAGAGTTCTTCAAATGGATCCCTTCTTCCGAAACCCTACTTCACGGTCGACGTTTGTCGAAAGTTTTGTAAGGAATGATAAGGCTTGATGATTTAGAATATTATTTCTAACAAACGGAGTGCGTAAAACAGTAAAAGAGTTCTTCAAATGGATCCCTTCTTCCGAAACCCTACTTCACGGTCGACGTTTGTCGAAAGTTTTGTGAGGAATGATAAGGCTTGATGATTTAGAATATTATTTCTAAGAAACGGAGTGCGTAAAGCAGTAAAAGAGTTCTTCAAATGGATCCCTTCTTCCGAAACCCTATTTCACGGTCGACGTTCGTCGAAAGTTTTGTGAGGAATGATAAGGCTAGATGATTTAGAATATTATTTCTAAGAAACGGAGTGCGTAAAACAGTAAAAGAGTTCTTCAAATGGAACCCTTCTTCTGAAACCCTAACAGGGAAGTTTGTAGTACGTGCTAAAAAACCGAGTCACGGTCGACGTTTGTCGAAAGTTTTGTGAGAAATGATAAGGCTAGATGATTTAGAATATTATTTCTAAGAAACGGAGTGCGTAAAACAGTAAAGAAGTTCTTCAAATGGAACCCTTCTTCCGAAACCCTAACAGGGATGTTTGTAGTACGTGCTAAAAAAACCGAGTCACGGTCGACGTTTGTCGAAAGTTTTGTGAGAAATGATAAGGCTAGATGATTTAGATTATTATTTCTAAGAAACGGAGTGCGTAAAACAGTAAAGAAGTTCTTCAAATGGAACCCTTCTTCCGAAACCCTAACAGGGAAGTTTGTAGTACGTGCTAAAAAAACCGAGTCACGGTCGACGTTTGTCGAAAGTTTTGTGAGGAATGATAAGGCTTGATGATTTAGATTATTATTTCTAAGAAACTGAGTGCGTAAAGCAGTAAAAGAGTTCTTCAAATGGATCCCTTCTTCCGAAACCCTATTTCACGGTCGACGTTTGTCGAAAGTTTTGTGAGAAATGATAAGGCTAGATGATTTAGAATATTATTTCTAAGAAACGGAGTGCGTAAAACAGTAAAAGAGTTCTTCAAATGGAACCCTTCTTCCGAAACCCTAACAGGGAAGTTTGTAGTACGTGCTAAAAAACCGAGTCACGGTCGACGTTTCGAAAGTTTTGTGAGGAATGATAAGGCTTGATGATTTAGAATATTATTTCTAAGAAACGGAGTGCGTAAAACAGTAAAAGAGTTCTTCAAATGGAACCCTGCTTCGGAAACCCAAACAGGGAAGTTTGTAGTACGTGCTAAAAAACCGAGTCACGGTCGACGTTTCGAAAGTTTTGTGAGAAATGATAAGGCTAGATGATTTAGAATATTATTTCTACGAAACGAAGTGAACAAAACAGTAAAAGAGTTCTTCAAATGGAACCCTGCTTCGGAAACCCAAACAGGGAAGTTTGTAGTACGTGCTAAAAAACCGAGTCACGGTCGACGTTTCGAAAGTTTTGTGAGAAATGATAAGGCTAGATGATTTAGAATATTATTTCTACGAAACGAAGTGAACAAAACAGTAAAAGAGTTCTTCAAATGGAACCCTGCTTCGGAAACCCAAACAGGGAAGTTTGTAGTACGTGCTAAAAAACCGAGTCACGGTCGACGTTTGTCGAAAGTTTTGTGAGGAATGATAAGGCTAGATGATTTAGAATATTATTTCTAAGAAACGGAGTGCGTAAAACAGTAAAAGAGTTCTTCAAATGGAACTCTTCTTCCGAAACCCTAACAGGAAAGTTTGTAGTACGTGCTAAAAAAACCGAGTCACGGTCGACGTTTGTCGAAAGTTTTGTGAGGAATGATAAGGCTAGATGATTTAGAATATTATTTCTAAGAAACGGAGTGCGTAAAACAGTAAAAGAGTTCTTCAAATGGAACCCTTCTTCCGGAACCCTAACAGGGAAGTTTGTAGTACGTGCTAAAAAAACCGAGTCACGGTCGACGTTTGTCGAAAGTTTTGTGAGGAATGATAAAGCTAGATGATTTAGAATATTATTTCTAAGAAACGTAGTGCGTAAAACAGTAAAAGAGTTCTTCAAATGGAACCCTTCTTCCGAAACCCTATTTCACGGTTGACGTTTGTCGAAAGTTTTGTGAGGAATGATAAGGCTAGATGATTTAGAATATTATTTCTAA
>NW_019274370.1:0-286 GCF_002738345.1 Cucurbita maxima
CGAGTCACGATCGATGTTTTTCTAAAGTCTTGTGAGGAATAATAAGGCTTGATGATTTAGAATATTATTTCTAGGAAACAGAGTGCATAAAAGAGTAAAAGAGTTCTTCAAATCGAACCCTACTTCGAAGACCCAAATCTGGGAAGTTTGAAGTAAGTGCTAAAAAAACCTAGTCACGATCGACGTTTTTCGAATGTTATGTGAGGAAAGATAACGCTTGATGATTTAGAATATTATTTCTAAGAAACGGAGTGCATAAAACAGTAAAAGAGTTCTTCAAATCGAA
>NW_019274370.1:702-2534 GCF_002738345.1 Cucurbita maxima
TGATTTAGAATATTATTTCTAAGAAACGGAGTGCATAAAACAGTAAAAGAGTTCTTCAAATCGAATCCTACTTCGGAAACCCAAATTTGGGATGTTTGAAGTACGTGCTAAAAAAACCTAGTCACGATCGACGTTTTTCGAATGTTATGTGAGGAAAGATAACGCTTGATGATTTAGAATATTATTTCTAAGAAACGGAGTGCATAAAACAGTAAAAGAGTTCTTCAAATCGAACCCTACTTCAGAAACCCAAATCTGGGAAGTTTGAAGTACGTGCTAAAAAAACCGAGTCACGATCGACGTTTTTCGAATGTTTTGTGGGGAATGATAAGGCTTGATGATTTAGAATATTATTTCTAAGAAACGGAGTGCATAAAACAGAAAAAGAGTTCTTCAAATCGAACCCTACTTCGGAAACCCAAATCTGGGAAGTTTGAAGTACGTGCTAAAAAAACCTAGTGACGATCGACGTTTTTCGAATGTTATGTGAGGAAAGATAAAGCTTGATGATTCAGAATATTATTTCTAAGAAACGGAGTGCATAAAACAGAAAAAGAGTTCTTCAAATCGAACCCTACTTCGGAAACCCAAATCTGGGAAGTTTGAAGTACGTGCTAAAAAAACCTAGTCACGATCGACGTTTTTCGAATGTTTTGTGAGGAATGATAAGGCTTGATGATTTAGAATATTATTTCTAAGAAACGGAGTGCATAAAACAGTAAAAGAGTTCTTCAAATCGAACCCTACTTCGGAAACCCAAATCTGGGAAGTTTGAAGTACGTGCTAAAAAACCCGAGTCACGATAGACGTTTTTCGAATGTTTTGTGGGGAATGATAATGCTTGATGATTTAGAATATTATTTCTAAGAAACGGAGTGCATAAAACAGAAAAAGAGTTCTTCAAATCGAACCCTACTTCGGAAACCCAAATTTGGGAAGTTTAAAGTACGTGCTAAATAACCCGAGTCACGATCGATGTTTTTCTAAAGTCTTGTGAGGAATGATAAGGCTTTATGATTTAGAATATTATTTCTAAGAAACAGAGTGCATAAAACAGTAAAAGAGTTCTTCAAATCGATCCCTACTTTGAAAACCCAAATCTGGGAAGTTTGAAGTAAGTGCTAAAAAAACCTAGTCACGATCGACGTTTTTCGAATGTTATGTGAGGAAAGATAACGCTTGATGATTTAGAATATTATTTCTAAGAAACGGAGTGCATAAAACAGTAAAAGAGTTCTTCAAATCGAACCCTACTTCGGAAACCCAAATCTGGGAAGTTTGAAGTACGTGCTAAAAAAACCGAGTCACGATCGACGTTTTTCGAATGTTATGTGAGGAAAGATAACGCTTGATGATTTAGAATATTATTTCTAAGAAACGGAGTGCATAAAACATTAAAAGAGTTCTTTAAATCGAACCCTACTTCGAAAACCCAAATCTGGGAAGTTTGAAGTACGTGCTAAAAAACCCGAGTCACGATAGACGTTTTTCGAATGTTTTGTGGGGAATGATAATGCTTGATGATTTAGAATATTATTTCTAAGAAACGGAGTGCATAAAACAGTAAAAGAGTTCTTCAAATCGAACCCTACTTTGGAAACCCAAATCTGGGATGTTTGAAGTACGTGCTAAAAAACCGAGTCACGATCGACGTTTTTCGAATGTTTTGTGAGGAATGTTAAGGCTTGATGATTTAGAATATTATTTCTAAGAAACGGAGTGCATAACACAGTAAAAGAGTTCTTCAAATCGAACCCTACTTCGGAAACCCAAATCTGGGAAGTTTGAAGTACGTGCTAAAAAAACCTAGTCACGATCGACGTTTTTCGAAT